>NC_061107.1:110319813-110485341 GCF_015104395.2 Macrobrachium nipponense
GTCTTCGCGACATCAAGAACAAAGAGACTTCCGTTGTACTGCTCCCCGGTGCTTGATCCAGGAGCAGTAGCAATAGATGCCCTTCTCTGGGACTGGACAGGGATGGATCTGTATGCCTTTCCCCCGTTCAAGATCCTGGGAGAAGTGATGAAAAAATTTGCGACTTCAGAGGGGACAAGAATGACGCTAATCGCCCCTTACTGGCCGGCAAAAGAATGGTTCACAGAGGTCATGTCCTTCTTAGTAGACTTTCCGAGGGCACTGCCTTCGAGGATAGATCTACTCAAACAGCCCCACTTCGAGAGGTGACCACAAAAACTCCCCGTCTTTGAGTCTAACTGCGTTCAGACTATCCAAAAGTTGGCCAGAGCGAGGGTTTTTCAAGACCTGTGGCAAGAGCTATTGCCAATGCAAGAAGGGCTTCCTCTCTTGCAGTGTACCAATCAAAGTGGGCTACGTTTAGGAGTTGGTGCAGAAGGAAGGGCATTTCCTCTACCACGACCTCTGTGAGCCAAATAGCTGACTTTTTACTTTACCTGAGAAGTGACTTGAAGCTTGCAGTCTCGACAATCAAAGGCTACAGAAGTGTGCTATCTGTAGTCTTTAGACATAGAGGAATTGACTTGGCAAATGACAAGGATCTTCACGATCTATTAAGATCCTTCGAAACTACAAAGATTCCTCAACCTAAGCTGCTGTCATGGAATTTGGACGTAGTCCTTAAATTCCTAATGTTTAGTCGGTTTGAACCGTTTCAAAATACATCATTAAGGGATCTTACCAAGAAAGCTGTCTTCCTAACTGCTCTGGCGACGGCGAAGAGGGTTAGCGAAATTCAAGCTTTTAGCAAGCATATTGGATTTAAGGGACATAGTGCCGTTTGCTCATTAAGCCCGACGTTTCTTGCTAAAAATGAGAATCCGTCCAACCCTTGGCCCAAAAGTTTTGAGATTAAGGGTATGGCTGAAGTTATTGGACGGGAGCCAGAGAGAGTCCTGTGCCCTGTCAGGGCTCTAAAATTTTATTTGCGGAGAACGAAGGAATGTCAAGGTCCTTCTAACAACTTGTGGTGTTCGGTCAGGAGACCAGATTTACCTATGTCGAAGAATGCCCTGGCATTCTTTTTGAGGGACACCATTAAGCAGGCGCACTCATCTTGCGAAGACAGTGATATGAAGCTGTTAAAAGTGAATGCCCACGAAGTGAGGGCTATATCTACCTCGGTAGCCTTCCAAAAGAACATGGCACTCAATGATATTCTGAGTGCCACCTTTTGGCACAGCAACTCGGTGTTCGCTTCACACTACCTGCGGGATGTGAAGACGACATCCGAGAACTGCTATGCGCTAGGACTGTACGTCGCCGCAGACACTTTGTTGGGGGCAGGAAGTAGTACTCATCCTATCCTGTAGAAAATGGGTAGGTGAGTTTAAAAAAAAAAAAAAAAAAAAAAAAATTATATTGGATTATGGTTGTAAGGTCGGCCGCCTGAGGCGGACTTCCTTTCCTTTAGCCTAAGTAATGTGGGAATTAACTTTGTTAGGCTGGTCAGGTGGTGGTTTTTTGCTTTGTTGCCCTCATAGTATGGTCAAAATGGTCTAGTCACATTGTGGTCACGCCCCCGTTGACAGATCATCTAGAACTCACCAGCTACATAGGTCACTACCTTGCTGGAGACTCTAGTAAAGCAATAGCAGACTTTGGTGACAGTAATCACGAAGTCAACTATGCTAACAGGTAAGGAACCAAGGTGTCAATCATCTGCATGTATGTGTTTCCAAAATCCTTTTTCTGTCTCTCCCTACCTCCAAAGGTGGGATTCAGCTATACTATATATATCTGCCGGGTAAGTTTCATGAACAAAATGATATTGTTAAGATACAATAAAGTTTGTTCATACTTACCTGGCAGATATATATAATCAAAGTACCCACCCACCTCCCCTCAGGAGACAGTGGGAATAGAAAATATGATAGAAAATGGGAATGGTTCCTGACACCCGCCTCCCAGCGGCGGGAATGGGTACTAACCACCTGGCCGACCACTGCGTGTGCCAGGAGTTTTGAAATTCTGTCGGACTTCGGAGAAATATAGCTATATATATATCTGCCAGGTAAGTATGAACAAACTTTATTGTATCTTAACAATATCAATTTTTTTCGGAAGGGTTACCGCGCAGACATAAGGAAAATAGTTTTTTTTTTGTAAATTCACCATAAATCGAAATATTGTGCTAGAAACTCTTAATTTGTTGCAAAAAAAAAGGTAAATGATTGAATATTACCAGAATGTAAGAGTTTTAGCTTACATTTGCGTTTTTCGACCATTTCGGTGGAGTAGTTGGCCGAAGATTGAAATTTTGGCACTTATCGTTATTCATATGAAAATATTTCAAAACTGATAAAAGCTACAACCATGGGTTGTTTATTGTTGTATTCTACATGAAATTGTGCACATTTTCATATATAAAACTTTATTTAAAGGCTAATATAAAACTGCATACGTTACGACAATCGGACGAAAAAATTTATGATTTTTTCAGTAGTTACCGCGGGGACGTAAGGAATAAGTTTTTTTTTCTAAATTTCACCATAAATCAAAATATTGTGCTAGAGACTTCCCATTTGTTGCTAAATGTAGGTAAATGATTCAGTATTACTAGAATATAAGAGTTTTAGCTTACAATTGCAGTTTTTGACCATTTCAGTCGAGTCAAAGTTGACCGAAGGTTGAAATTTGGCACTTATCGTTATTTATATGAAAATATTTCAAAACTGATAAAAGCTACAGCTATGAGTAGGTTTTTGTTGTATTCTACATGAAATTGTGCATATTTCCATATATAAAACTTTATGTAACGGCTAATATAAAACTGTGCAAAAATTACGACAATCGGACGAAAAAATTTATGATTTTTTCGGAAGAGTACCGCGCGGACGTAAGGAAAAAGTTTTTTTTCATAAATTGCCCATAAATCAAAGTATTGTGCTAGAGACTTTCAATTTGTTGTAAAATGAAGGTAAATGATTGAATATTACCAGAATATAAGAATTTTAGCTTACAATTGCGTTTTTCGACCATTTCGGTAGAGTAAAATTTGACCGAAGGTTGAAATTTTGGCATTTATCGTTATTTATATGAAAATATTTCAAAACTAATAAAAGCTACAACCATGAGTTGTTTGCTGTTGTATTCTACATGAAAGTTTGCACATTTTCATATATAAAACTCTTATGTAACTGCTAATATAAAATGGTGGAAAAATTATGTCAAAGTGACAAAATAATTTCTGAGATGTGTCGCTGATTCTTTTTAGTGCAAGAAGAGAGAAATTCGCGCTTGTGCGCCTGGATAACGATTGTAAACAAAACAAAAGCTTGATCCATGAACTCCCAGCGTGATTCAAAAGTTTTCGCCTAGTAGGCATATAACTATTTTTCCACAAATTTTTAAAAAAACTTTTTTCGTCGTCCTTTAATACCTCCAATCGGCAGACAATTTTCATCGTTAGAGGCTTAATGTAAATTAATTTTGGCTAAATCACGTGGAATGTACCACTTTTGTAAAATTCTTGTGAGCTGATAAATTTGAAATAGGTATCATAGCTGAGATTGGGGTTTATATCTGAAGCTCATATTGGGAAGTGTGTTAGGATCACTACCTTATAATGTTTGGACTAAATGGATGTCAATGGGATGATGCACATCAATACCATAAGAGTGGAACTATCCGTCAGGGCAGGCCTATTCCATGGGGCAGTCTCATTCTGAGTATAGGACTTTTGGTATTGTGTGAGGTTTGTCCTATATAATTAGGGTGGGGAATGATTGAATTCCTGTAGTATTACATCCCATCAAGTAGGCTTGGCTTATGCTTGAGCCAATGTAATTTTGTTGTTGCCATTCCCTCTTGGTTAGAGTAGAGATTGGACATTTGGAAGTCAGCTCTTACTGCAGCCACTGGTAGGAGAATAAACTCCATGAAAAGCTGGATGATGTTTATTTATTTTTTTCCAAGAATCTCTTGGTAACCCTATGTCACAGATTATGACACCTGGCAAAAAAGTCAGTGGCAATTCTCCTCAGGCAAATAATTGACAAACCAGTTTGGTTTGGTTTACAATAAAGATAGAGCAAATTTCCATTAAAGTGAGGTAATTTATGAAGCCTATGGTAAAAATAATAGATAAAGCTAAAATTAATAAACAGAAAAATAATTCATACAGCTAAAAATAAACAACAGAATATGGCTAATGTTGAAAAACTGAATATATTTGACCATTATGGGACAATTGTCAAAATAAGATTGTATTTGGATATCTATAAAAAAAATGTGGAATGCTTAAGTATTATTTAGTAACCATGAGGAAGCTTCTAAGGTAAACATTATTAGCACTCACTATGAAACCATCATTTAAGGGCTTGGCTAATCCCTGGCAGCCTGAACTAAAACAACAAATTACAGTGGTACCTCGACATACAAAAGACTCAACTTACGAAAAACTCGAGATACAAAAGCAAATACGAAGATTTTTGTGGCTCTACATACGAAAATTGTTCAAGATACGAAAGGTTGTTTCTGTAAAGTCTGAGATTCGCCCCGGACCATTGATAACAATTTTAAAACTCGCTCGCCGCCATCCTCCCACTCTCCCATTGGTTCCTGATGCTAGTCACTGCCATAAGATCCTGCTCTCCTATTGGTCAGCATCTCTCCCATCGTGCTTTGCGTAGCAGCATGCTTTTTCTGCCACTTCGCGGCATCGCGGCATCATCGCTATCATAAGCACGTGGAATTCGTTCGTTCTATACGATTTTGTTTATTAACGTTAATTCATTAGTGAATCGTTGTAGTACTACTTTATCGTGTTGTGTGAGAACTTTACTTCATACGTATAGGTACTACATAACTTAATTACGTACAGTGTATACATAGTCATGGGTCCCAAGAAAGTTGAAGTAGGAAAGAAGAGGATGCTTTCTTTGGAGACAAAGATGGAGATAATTAAAAAGTATGAAGCTGGCATGCGATTGAGTGTGATTGCCAAGGAAAACGGCCGAAATCCGTTGACAATAGGCACCATCCTTAAGCAGAAGGATGCCATCAAAGCAGCTACACCTTCCAAGGGCGTGACTACGTGCACGATGAGATGGAAAGGCTGCTTCTTGTCTGGATAAAAGACAAAGAAATCGCTGTCGATACAATAACCGAGACGGCAATCTGCCAGAAGGCCAGCGCTATTTTCGTCAATTTGATTGCCCAGGCCAAAGACTAAGGAGAAGGGACATCGACGCCAACCCCAGACTTCAAGGCTTCTCATGGGTGGTTCAAAAAATTCTGTAAACGGACTGGCATCCATTCGGTGGTGCAGCATGGGGAGGCAGCCAGCTCAGACACGAAAGTGGCCGAAGCCTTTATTAAGACGTTTGACGAGATGACAATCAAGAAAGGCTACAATTCTCAGCAAGTCTTCAACTGTGATGAGACTGGCCTTTTTTGAAAAAAAATGCCTCGCCGGACGTACATCACGCAGGAAGAGAAGAAGCTACCCGGGCATAAGCCTATGAAAGATAGGCTTACGCTCGCACTATGTTCGAACG
The DNA here is from genome assembly GCF_015104395.2 of Macrobrachium nipponense. Taxonomy (NCBI): domain Eukaryota; kingdom Metazoa; phylum Arthropoda; class Malacostraca; order Decapoda; family Palaemonidae; genus Macrobrachium; species Macrobrachium nipponense. Next base: position 110,325,414 of record NC_061107.1, read on the forward strand.
CCAGTGGGGATTGCAAGGTGAAGCCCCTACTGGTGTATCATTCGGAGACTCCTCGAGCCTTCAAGGCCCACAAAGTGCTTAAGGAGAATCTTCCAGTGATGTGGAGGGCTAATGCGAAAGCCTGGGTAATGAGACTTTTGTTCACGGAGTGGGTAAATCTGTGTTTCGGCCCGACAGTGAAGAAATTCTTGGAAGAGAAGTGCCTCCCTCTGAAATGTCTGCTGTTGTTGGACAATGCCCCTGCTCACCCTCCTGGCCTCGAGGAAGATATCCTACCGGAGTATTCCTTTATCAAGGTTCTTTATCTTCTCCCTAATACCACCCCTCTCCTCCAGCCCATGGACCAGCAAGTGATATCGAACTTCAAGGAGCTGTATACAAAACATCTTTTCAAGAGATGTTTCTACATCACCGATACCACAAACCTCACCTTGCGTGAATTTTAGAAGGAGCATTTCGATGTTGTGATATGCATCCGACTCATCGACCGAGCTTGGCAGGAGGTTTCGAGGCGAACCTTGAATTTTTCGTAGAGGAAACTCTGGCCTGATGCCGTATCCACCCAAGACTTCGAGGGATTCGACGTGGGCAAAGCTGGTGCTGCAGATTCAGGAACAGTTGACGATCCTGAAACTGTTTCACAACCAGATCTTGATGAGATCGTTGCACTCGGCAAGTCCATGGGGCTGGTCGTCGACAAGGACTACATCAATGACCTTCTTGAGGAGCACCAAGAGTAGCTTACGATGGATGACCTGAAGGAGTTGGAAGCCATGCAACATAACGTCGTTCAAGAAGAGTTCTCTAGCAGCGGCGAGGAGGAGGAGGACGACCCTATGACAACGGCAGAAATTAAGGATGCTCTACCTGCTTTTCATAAGGTGCAATCATTTGTAGAAAAGAGACACCCCGAAAAGGCTTACACAGGTCGTATGCTTTTACAGTTCGATGACGTTTGCCTGAGTCGTTTCAGGAGCATTTTGAAAAGCAGGCAGAAGCAATCTTCCTTGGATAGCTATTTTTTAAAGAGGCCTTTAGTACTAGCAGGAGTAAGCAAAAAGGAAGATCCAATTGATACAATGAGAAAACAGAAAGTTGAAAGGGGCGGTGAAATTGAAATTTTTGTAAAAAAAAAAAAAAAAAAAAAAAAAAAAAAAAAAAAAAAAAAAAAAAAAAATGCAAAAGTATTAAAAAGTAAAAAAAGATGTAAAAATAAAAAAAAAGACAAAAGAAAAAATTTTGTTTCAAGTTTTTTGTAAAGTTAAGTGTTACACTTTTGTTAGTGTGTTTCGTAAAGTTTAGTTTATGTTTCCTGACATTTTTTAATGTGTTTCGTAAAGTTAAGTGTATGGACTATAAGAAGTTTTCTGCCGTTTGTCCTCCTCCTGTGTCGTCACTTTCGGAGATAGCTTCACTCGAAAGGTAAGGTTCCACATTTTACTACATACGTATGTATGTACGTACAGTATTTCTTGTATACCACGTACACTAATACACTTTATTTACAGGTACAGTGGTCCCCCCGTATTTGCGGGGGATGCGTACCAGACCCCCCGTGAATAGTTAGAACGCGCGAATGTTTGGAACCCCCATAAAAATGCTAAAAACAGCCTATTTTGTTAGTTAAAACTCAAGAAAAACCCACTAAAAATTTTCATACATGGTTTTTTAAAGGGATTTTGACAAAGGAAAAATCTATTTCTGGGTGATTGGCTCGTGTCGCCCTGTGAAATATCCTTAAGTTCATTATTTCTAGGTAAATAATCCTAATATTACCAGAGAAAAAATAAAATCAAGAAAATGTCAGTTAAACTGACTTGCTCACTCTATAAAAGAAGTGTCGGTATGGTAACGGGCGAGTGAGACCACTACCACGAGCCATTAACCATTTAGACCTTCCATCACAAAATCCCCCACCTGAGAGAGCTGATACCAAAGGGTGATGCGTCCGCTACTACTACTACTACTACTGACGCCAAGCGGAGAGCAGCGCCTCTAGCGGCCATCCTTTATAAAATGATCATCTTGTCCTGCAGGGTGGGTAAGGAAAAAACAGGGTGGGTTTCACAGGGCGACACAAGCCAATCACCCAGAAATAGATTTTTCCTTCATCAAAATCCCTTTTCTGGGCTCAGCTCGTGTCGGCCTATGAAATAGTACCAGAGAAACAGACAAGATGGAAATTAAGGGTCAAAATGAAACAAAACTGTAAAAAGATTGGTATATAATATAAGTGAATCAAAGAACCAATTACACTATATCAACATAAGGTACTTAAAATTAGCTTAAATTAAATAATGGTAGTACAGAATAGAATAATGGTGATCACAATCATATATAAAGATTCACTAAAATTAATTGGTATTTACAAAATATACAAACACATTGTGTTCTACCCTAGCATAAAAATAAGGGTAGAGACACTGAAGCATATTTATATGCATAAAGTGTGGGTGCCCCTAGCAAAAAAATAAGGGGCAGTCCACCAATAGGATCCTAGCGGCTAAGGCTAGAGTACCACGAAGAGCATAGCAGTAGGGTGAGGCATGTTGGACAAGGTAGGTAGAAAGGAGACCTGGATCTTATACTACAACTACTGTGCAGAATCAGGGGGTTTCCCGCTGCTACTGCTGAAAATTTTAATGATTCCAAGGACTTCAGGTAATGACGTTTAAAGACTGTCAGTGATTTCCATCCAGTATTCTTTTTAAGATCCTCAAAATTCAAATGTTGGAAATAATTAATTGAAGTAGCTACTGCCCTGATATCATGTGCTTTTGGAAATGATTCAGGGTTGGCTTGTTTAATGAAGTAAAGGATCTGTTGTCTGATTCCTTTAACTGATAAGGTTCCACCTTTTTCTCTCATAAAAAGAGGACCTGAGGATCTAGAGGATGTACGAGATAGAAAGGCTCTTAAAGTTAATACTGGGCAAAGGGAAGGATCTTGCGGAAGTGGGATGACTTTCCAAGGGGCCCACCTTGCAAGGGGATCCTCATTTTTAGCTAAAAAGCTGCGATCCGGAGAAAGTAGAACTTCTCCTGAGGGGAGAAAATCTACATGACCCGCATCCCTGGATAGAGCCGACAGTTCTGAAATTCTGGCTCCTGAGGCCAGACTTAATAAAAATAACGTCTTTCTAAGTAGCATTATGAATGTGCAAGACGAGTTGTCAGTATCTGAGGCTAGTTTGAGGACGTCATTTAAGAACCATGAAACTGAAGTAGGCCTTTGAGAAGGTCTAAGTCTAGCACAGGCTTTGGGAATAGACGTAAAGTAAGATTCTGTTAAGTCTATTTGGAAACCCAACTGAAAGATTTTCTTCAAAGCCGATTTATTGGTAGTAATGGTGCTAGCTGCTAAGCCTTTTTCAAACAAGGACCTGAAAAAGGATATAGCTAAATTAACTGTCATGGTTGTAGTGTCCGTTTCCTTCAGGAAGGATGCTAACTTTTTGACAGCTGAGTCATATTGCCTAATAGTTGATTCCCTTTTATCTGATTCCAGAAAAAGGATGTTTTGTGGATCAATGTTAGCATCTTTTTTAGCCGCAAACTTCATGAAGTCCATAAAGTTAGGGTCTGAAGAATTCCTGAGGAAGCGAACACAGTCCTCATTTGTACTGGTTGCGACAGCTTGGGGTTGAGGCCGGAGACCCAACTCCAGAAGCAGAGGATACCAGTTGCTCTTTGGCCAGTCTGGAGCAATCAGGGCTACTAGACCTTTGAAAGTCCTCAGTTTGCTCAGAACTTTCAAAAGAAGATTCACTGGAGGAAATACATAGATTTTCTTCCATTGATTCCAGTCTATCGACAGGGCGTCCGTGGCATAAGCCAGAGGGTCCAGGTTGGGGGCCACATAGCAAGGGAGCTTGTGGTTCGCCTGTGAGGCGAATAGATCTACTTGGAGACCTGGTACTCTCTGGCATATCCACTGGAACGACCTGTCGTCTAGAGACCATTCTGACTCCAGAGGGACTGACCGGGACAATGCGTCCGCTATAACGTTTCTTACCCCTGCCTAGTGGGTGGCAGATAGATGCCATTTGTGCTTGTTTGCTAGAGCAGAGATGGCTATCATGACATGATTCACGTGTTTGGATTTGGACCCTCCTCTGTTGATGCAGTGTACTACTACTGCACTGTCCAAAACTAATCTTAGGTGAGACTTCTTTGGGGGGAGGAGTCTCTTCAAGGTAAGAAAAAACACCGCTATTGCTTTCCAGCACATTTATGTGGAGCTGGCGGAACTGGGCGGACCAAGTCCCCTGAGCTTGCCTGAATTGAGAGTATCCTCCCCAACCGGACAGGGAGGCGTCCGTGTGAATGGTTAACACCGAAGGGGGATATTGAAGGGGTACTAACTTGGCAAGATTCTTCACTTTTGTCCATGGACGGAGCTGGTTGCGAAGGATTTGTGGAATCACTGACAACTTGTCTCGAGACTTGGCGTTTGCTCTTGAACGCCAAACTCGATTTATATCTTTCAGTCTTGCTTTCAGAAGGATGTCCGTCACTGAGGCAAACTGAAGGGAACCTAGGATTCTTTCCTGGTTTCTCCTTGAAGCTTGTTTGTTTTTGAGAAATTGCCTCACTGACTTGGCTATTTCTTTCCTTTTGACCACCGGAATTGACAGATTGTGGGAGGATAAATCCCATTGGATTCCTAGCCACTGAAAATGAGTCTCCGGAGTGAATCTGGATTTCGTTTTGTTTATCTGGAACCCCAGATGTTCCAGGAATTGAACTACCTTCTTTGTGGCTTTGAGGCATTCCTCGACAGTTGGTGCCCAGATCAACCAATCGTCGAGGTACGCTACTACCATTATCCCTTGCGATCTCAATTGCTGGACTACTACTTCCGCTATTTTCGTGAATACCCTGGGGGCTACATTCAGTCCGAAGGGCATCACTTTGAAAGAGAACGTCTGATTTCCTAGTTTGAAGCCTAGGAATGGACGGAAGTGTCTCGCTTTAGGGATATGATAGTATGCGTCTGTAAGATCGATAGAGGTGGTGACGGCCCCACGGGGAAGTAAGGACCGCACCTGCAAGATGGTCAGCATTTTGAACTTGTCGCAACGAATGAAAGAGTTTAGCTTTGACAAGTCTAAGATTACCCTTCTTTTTGTTGAGCCTTTCTTTGGCACACTGAACAAGCGTCCTTGAAATTTTAGATGCTTGACTCTCGCAATAGTTCCTTTCTGTAGGAGTTCCTCCATATAATCTGTCAACTCCTTTGATGGTATCTGATAGAGTGATTTGTTTGGTGGGGGATCTTTGATCCAACTCCAACCCAATCCTTTGGACACAATGCTCTGTGCCTATTTGCTGAACCCCCACCTGTGACGGAAGAGGAACAGCCTCCCTCCTACCTGGGGAGCCTCACTGCTGTTGAGCGGGTTGACCTCCGCGCCCTCCTCTGAAGTGCTTGCCTCTTGCAGCTCTTCCTGCACCTCGTTGGCGAAAGTGACCTCTCGCTCTGCTTCCCCTAGAGAACCTGTTAAAGGTTGGGAATGCTTGGCTCTCATACATAGAGTTGAAAGCCGGCGAGACGGTGTATGAGGTCGAGGGCTGATTTTGAGGAGACAACAGGAGGATAGGTTGACTGCTTCGACGTCGAGGGCTGCCCCTGTTGGGTAACTGGGACAGCCTGGACGAAGTGTTGCTGCTGCTGCTGCTGCTTCTGGTATGGTTGGAACCTTCTACCAGTCTTCTTTAGTTTCTTACCAGAAGCGGGCGGGTTCTCTTGCTTCCTTTTGGATGAGATACCCCATCTGGCTCTAAGGCTCTGGTTAAGCCTAGCAGCCTCGTGATGTACCTCATTCACAGAAGCTTCTGGGAAGAGGTCCGCACCCCACATGCTGGAAGCAAGAAGCCTATTAGGTTCATGCCTAATAGTGGCTTCTTGCAACACATGCTTTCGACAATTCCGTCTGGCCGTGAAAAAGTCGAAAGCATCAGCTTGCACTGACTGAAGCTGAGACTTTGCCAGGATCTTGAAGAGTGGTTCGGTGGCGTACGAAAGGACAGCCATCTCCGTGATGATGAGGGAGTTAAGTGACCTCCCAAATCTAGTACGGGCATCAAATTCTGCCTGAATAAGGCTATCAGGCAGTCTAGGGAGCTTCTCACCGAACTGGTCCATAGCACAGTCCGGCTTCAGCTTCCCCACTGTGAAAGTGGCTGGCAAGTTCTCCCACAGTTCTCCGAATGCAGGGAAGAGCGGAGATGTTGGTTCCGCCTCCCTTAACTGCGGAACGGGTTCGTCCTTAAGAACAGCTTGAAGAGTCGTTTCCACCATCTTTGTCGCAAATGGGAGAGAAGCCTCCTCCTCTGTGGCAAAGATAGTGAAAGGGCTCTTGAAGGCCTGGAGTTTGGTATTCGTACAATCCCAATCCTCCAGGCAGTGAACCCATTCCCTCTGGGCATGATCCCTACTGTATAAAACAGTCTCCCTAGAGATTTTGTCCTCTCTATTGAGGGCTGTTTCTGTCAGTCTGGCATACCCTATGAAAGGCTGAGTCAATCCGGGGGGGTAGAACTCGAAGTCCTCAATCCTTCTTGTTCCACACTCCGGAATGGAGATCATGCCATCCTTGAAGGGGGCATAAGCTGCCACCCTCCAAGGATTATTCATAGAGAAAGCCGGCAGGGATTCATATGGAGGTAACTGGACTAAACCAGTACCTGCTACTGGGAAGTTCGCTTGCGGGGCCTGACTCAGGCCAGCGAAACGGTCGTCGTGTTCTCTAACACGGTTAGAGAGGTCTTGGATCGACTGACCGGACTGATTGATGGTACTGGAGAGTTGAGCAAACATTTGCTCAAATCTCTTACCGAGAGAGCCGACCATCTCTCCCACTTGTTGCAAAACTCCTGCTGAGAAGGTGGTGGGATCAAAAGCACTAGATGCCGCCACCCCAACAGGAGTCACCGGAGTGGATCCAGTGGATGCCGGAGAAGGAACTGGCTCGGCTGGAGCTCGGGCCTTCTCCTTAGAAGCCTTGCTTCTTGAACCCTTAGAGTGGGAAGAGCTAGGCTTGGCCTTCACCGCATTGGCGTAGGATGTCGAAGACTTCCGTGCCGAAGAAGACGACGACTTTTTGGAAGTCGTCTTATGAAGGGTCTTCTGTTCTCTTTGTCCCTTCACTTTCGAGGGTACAGAGAGAGCGGGTGAAGGCGAAGGGATCTCAGATCCCGTGAAGCCTTGGAAAGATGAAGAAGAAGGGACAGGAGAAGAAGATCCAGGAGCGCTCAAAGGTAGCCCTTGAGCGCTCGAAACACCTACCTCGACCAACAAGTCCTCGGCACCTACCGCCATTGGCTCAATATTCAAATCCAGGTTCGCGATGTCCGGCACCGTTTCCTGTGTCGAGACGGGCCCAAACGCCTGCTGCACCTCTTGCTGGATTGAGGCTATGAGTGGGGCTGGATAGCCAACTTCCTATCCAGGATATAAGGCTGTCCCTTGGCGGCGTTCTTGCCGAAGCCGCCTACCCAAGCTTTCAGGGTTGCCAAGGCGACTTCTTTCACGGCGGCAGCCTGAAAGAGAAGGCGATATGAAGCCTCTGACGGCAGAGTTACAGCTTAAAGTAAGTCTTAAAACTAAAGATAAACCATTGAATACAAGAAAGTTGTCCAGGAATCTACTTACCCCACCCAAAAGCTGACTCACGAGGTCGTAGCAGATAGTGCATGCCTCATGGTGCCAGACAATCAGCTCGCCGTGGGTAGTGGCACACGGGGCATGGGTCCTGCACTCCTCATGGGCACAGGGGTCATAGAGGACTGCATTGCAGCCTGGTTCCTGGCAGTTAGTAGCCTGTAAGTGGAGGGATACATGAGTATCAAGATTACACACTTACAGCCTAACATAGACTCCGTTGCATGCCGGAGTATGTAAGTTAGAGTAAAACTAGTCCTCCGCCGCAATACGTGTGGTTAGTAAGGCGGTTTGGTTGGAGTCCGCAGCGTACGCCGGAGACAAGGAAAAGGAACCAACCAGGAGTGGTGAGGAGCCCACGGAACCACGACGGAGGTAATACGAATAACACCGTACTTATAGAATAAGACATGCTTTTCTTCCGACTACTAGAGGAGGGCCCGGGTAAGTGAGCAAGCTCTCCTCCGGTAGCGGAAAAAAGATATACTAGGCAAGCTATATAGACCACTGGTAAATCCTTACCCCGCCCGCTGGCGGAGCCAGAAACAACCGATAACCGAAGGGGCCCCCGGCTTGAGCAGGGGCTCCGTCCGTCATGGTAGGGGTAGGGTATGGAAGAGGGGGAGCATGTGGGAACCCCCGAGGTGGACGCGGCGGGCGAGAGAGAGAGAGGGGTGGCCAACCCCCCCCAACTCCTACCCATCGAGTACCCCGGTACCCGAGACAAAGTGGTCACCCAGGCCCCCAGCTGGTATGGGACTCCTCTGGCCCCCTCAGAGGGAGAGGGAGGAAGGCTACAGTGGTTGTCATGACAACCGAGGAGGCCCGACCAGACCCCTCCCTACCACGTGGAAGGGAGGGAAGGGAGAGGGTAAGGCGCCTAATGGGACACGTGATCAGTGGTGGACCAGGACGCGGTAGCAACACAACCACAGAGGGGCCACGTGAACCCAACTGTACCAACACAAGGTACAAGGCGCCTGAGCTAGCCTAACACACTAAAAAAACACTGATAAATAACAAATATAAATACATCGTAACATAATAGAAGGGACACTTGAGTAAAAGAGAAAGAAGCCCAGGAGGAGGCGAACTGATCCGAAGAACAGTCGACTACTCGGAGCCAGCGGTAGCCGATGAAGAGCAAGAGCTGGGATGCTGGGCGAGAGAATAACAGAATAGCCCTAAATACCAAACTAAGAGATAATAGGTAATAAGGTATGGGCTGTGTACCCTAATGCTAAAATACGATGTAACAAGAAGATGAACGTAAAATAAGAGCCCATAAGCATAAGATGTCCCAGTATGGGAGACTGGGAAATCTTAACAACACGAGGCGGCTCATGGCCGCCACGAGTCAACCAGGTGACCGTATATGACCTAAAAAACGGAAAATACTGGTCCCTGGAAGACCAAAATACAAAAATTAGACTTATCGGGCACTTAACTTAGCCGAAGCGATAGCAGCACGTTTCATCAGCACGTTCCATCGTAGATGAAATAAATCCAAAAAAGCGAAAACAACACGAGGGAAAAAATCACAACTGGCGTTGTCGAGCTAATTATAAAGGATGGCCGCTAGAGGCGCTGCTCTCCGCTTGGCATCAGTAGTAGTAGTAGTAGCGGACGCATCACCCTTTGGTATCAGCTCTCTCAGGTGGGGGATTTTGTGATGGAAGGTCTAAATGGTAAATGGCTCGTGGTAGTGGTCTCACTCGCCCCTGTTACCATACCGACACTTCTTTTATAGAGTGAGCGAGTCAGTTTAACTGACATTTTCTTGATTTTATTTTTTCTCTGGTAATATTAGGATTATTTACCTAGAAATAATGAACTTAAGGATATTTCACAGGCTGACACGAGCTGAGCCCAGAAATTAGTTTTATCACAAAAAGTGCATTTTATGATGAAATTCATCAAAAAAACCAGGAATTTGTGGATATTTACCATAGAAAAATACTGCGAATGCGCGAATTTTCCGCGAATGATGCAGGGAAACTTTCCCGAGAGAAGTCCGCGAATGTGTGAGTCCGCAAATCTGGTGAACGCGAATACGGGGGGTCCACTGTATACGTACATATTAGTACTAGTACGTATTAAGTTAGGTATTGAATGATCCAATTTGTTGTAGTATTTCATTGTTTTTACTGGGGTGTTTTTGTAGGGCTTGGAACGGATTAGCCATTTTACATGTAAAATGCGGTTCAAGATACGAAAAGCTCATGATACAAAAGCCGCCTCGGAATGGATTAATTTCGTATCTCGAGGTACCACTGTATTTAGGATGAATCCTACCTACTGTTAAAGTTTCTATGAGGTATGATTGGCATTCAAACTAAACAAAAGAATAATGCTTGGCTGACCCAGATGGACTGTTGATAATCACTTATTTCCCACCAGATGTAGTTGGAATGTTTACAATTTTGTCAGAGTTCTTCAAGCTGTGTCTGTTCAAACGGTGTGGATTAGCTTTACTAATTTTTACTATATTTTGAGTTTACTTCTTTTGCATGGTAGGCACTTGACCGAGCATAATATGGTGAAGAATTGTGTTTTCCCCTAGAGCGACTGACCTTTTTCTTTGCCCCTGAGAAAGAGGTTGTCAGAGCCTTCGTCTGTCTGTAGCTTATGCCTTTTCAAAATGTACCAGATTTGCTCCTTACTTGGTCAGATGTGTTGACATTAATTATAGCGATTGATTAATTTCCCATTCTGTTTGTTGGCAGGATATTTTTTCTATAGATTAGACATGAAATGTGTGAAAAAGAGCACACAAAATCTATCCCAGGTGGCCAGGACACAATTATGAATACGTCTATTTGAAAAGGAAATCACAATTAACCCTTTAACGATGATTGAACGTATTAAACATTGATATAAATTGTCTGTTGGGTGCCGATTGGACTTATGGTACGTCGATATAAAAAAAGTTTTTTTTTTAAATTTGCGGAAAAATACTTATAGGCCTACTAGGCGAAAACTTTTGAATCATGTGCCTTGGGGGATGCTGAGAGCTCACGGATCAAGGCGTTGTTTTGTTTACAATCGTTACCCAGGCAAGCAAGGGCGAATTTCTTTCTTCTCGCACTAAAAAGTATCTGCGACACATCTCAGAATTTATTTTGTCACTTTGAGAAAATTTTTGCACCATTTTATATTACCGTTACATGGAGTATTATATGTGAAAATGTGCGCAATTTCATGTAGAATACAATTAAAAATAACTCATGGTTGTAACTTTTATCAGTTTTGAAATATTTTCATATAAATAACAATAAGTGCCAAAATTTCAACCTTTAGTCAACTTTGACTCTACTGAAAGGGTCAAAAAACGCAATTGTAAGCTAAAACTCTTATATTCAAGTAATATTCAATCATTTACCTTCATTTTGCAACAAATTGGAAGTCTCTAGCACAATATTTCGATTTATGGTGAATTTATGAAAAAAAACTTTTTCCTTACATCCGCACGGTGACTCATCTGAAAAAATCATAAATGTTTTTGTCCGATTGTCGTAATGTTTGCACCATTTTAAATTAGCCCTTACATAAAGTTTTATATATGAAAATGTGTGCAATTTCATGAAGAATACAACAATAAACAGCTCATGGTTGTAGCTTTTATCAGTTTTGAAATATTTTCATATAAACGATAAGTGCCAAATTCCAACCTTTGATCAACTTTGACTCAACCGAAATGGTAGAAAAACGCAATTGTAAGCTAAAACTATTACATTCTAGTAATATTCAATCATTTACCTTGATTTTGCAACAAATTGGAAGTCTCTAGCACAATATTTCGATTTATGGTGAATTTATGAAATAAACTTTATCCTTACATCCGCGCGGTAACTCTTAGAAAAAATCTTAAATTTTGTCGTCCGATTGTCGTAACATTTGCACAATTTTAAATTCCGTTACATAAAGTTTTATATATGAAAATGTGTGCAATTTCATGTAGAATACAACTAAAAACAACCTGAGGTTGTAGCTTTTATCAGTTTTGAGATATTTTCATGTAAATAACGATAAATAGAATAAATTAGTCCTTAGGTCATTTTTAACTCGACCAAAATGGTCGAAAACAGCAATTGTAAGCTACAACACTTACTGTCTAGTAATATTCAATCAATTACCTTCATTTTGCAACAAACAGGAAGTCTCTAGCACAATATTTCGATTTATGGTGAATTTTTGAAAACCGCTTTTTTTTTATGTCCACGCGTTACGAATTCATGCATCATTTTGTGATAATATTTTCTCTGTGTTGCCTTGATCGTTTTACAGTGTGTTATATACTAAAATGATCGCAATTTAGTGTACAATACAACGAAAAAAAATTAACTCTTTAGCTTTAACCGTTTTGTTCATAGCTCGATTTGTATACAATTACAGGCAGTCCCCGGGTTACGACGCGGGTTCCGTTCTTGAGACACGTCGTAAGCCTAAAATCGTCGTAAGCCGGAACATCGTCAAAAAACTAAGAAAACCTTACTTTTAATGCTTTGGGTGCATGAAAAACTATGTAAGCTGCATTCTTATGACATTTTTCATCAAAAAACCTTCAAATATTGATTATTTTGCATTTTTGGTGTCATAATTCATCTCCCAGATGAGCGTTGTGGCGTCGTAACCCTGGAACATGCGTTGTAACCCTGGAAATAACATCTATTGACAAGCGTCGTAACCTCGGAACGTCGTAAGTCGACACCGTCGTAACCCGGGGACTGCCTGTATATATGAAATTAATTTTTTGCGCTGTCATATATCCCAATATTTATATATGATAATGATATTTTTTTTCCTTTCTGATGGTTGCATACTAAACTTCAGGCAATGACAAAAAAAAAGGAGCCAAAAATGAACTCTTAATCTTGAAAACTAAGCGTGCTGTGATTTTTTGAAAAAAACATTTTTTCCGCTTCGTCGCTCACTCGCGAACGCCGCCGGCATACGGTGGACGATTTTTAAAATACCGCTTCGGCATTTAAGGGTTAACATACTATCAACACTGTATTCATTGGTGAAATTTCAAAATTTACTTAATCTTTAATGTTTGAAATAAAGAAAAATGTGTAATGTATGAAATTCTTTGTTGAGCTAATAAAAGATTTTATTGAATGCTACAGAATGCTTAATCAATATTTTCAGCCGTCTGGAGGAATACTTAAAAGAGGGAAAGGTAGCTATTGGTGGAGAAGTTAATAGGGCAGAGAAATGGATATCACCAACCATACTGGTTAATGTTTCTCCAGACAGTAAGGTATGATTTTGTCCTTGTCTATTGGTATATTTATTTATATTTATTATGCTATATTTTGTAAAATATTAACTTTATCTTCCTATCTAAATCTAGTATGTATGGGCTAAATTAAATAAATCTGATAACTGTAACAAGATCTCTGTTTGGTTGTTCCGTCATTAAAAGAATGCCCTACTGAAGTCATAGTTTTGCTGCAGACTATTTTATGGTGGATCAGAGTGACAGGTAAGAGGGCTCTTGAGCCAGAGGAATTTCTTTGCCCTCAGTTCATATCTATATATCTTTCTGTATGCTCTCTCTCATTATTGCATATCCCACTTTCATATTTTGCTACCTTTATCTTATCTTCCTGTCCAGTTGTTCTAACTACTACTACTTGGCTCTGCTGTGGTTTCCCTTATTTACACCTTTAGATTTTTTTACTGCATTTGATGTAGTATTGATTCTCTTTAACTAGCCCTCCATCTTTTGTCAGTTCCACAGGCAATGGATTAAGAGATTTTATGAAGGACATTTAGATTTTGTAGAATCAGAGAAATTAAAATAAATTCCATGAGGAAAATGAGCAGTGGGAAACTTAGATCTTTACTGACAATCAAGAAGACCTTTATGTAAACTGTGATTTAGGTATCATAAATTTTAATGTATCTACCATTTAGGGTGCTTCCTGAGAGATTGCTGCTCAAAATTTTGATTCCTAGATACCTAGTGATAGGGACACCAAGGGAACATCATCAGAAATTGATACACATCAAAACAACATTGCCAGCAATGTGATTCCTTAAAACAGCAAGAGGAAAGAGTTGCATCTTCATTAGAATGAACAGATTTCTCTAGATGAAAATAGTACTGTATCATCTAATCTAGAAACCTAAAACAGATGATAGTGAAATCTCTGTTGATATCATGACCCACCTAAACTTCAGTTATGGCATTGGAGTAATTTATAATAGAGAGATGTAGCATTTCAGTGAAGACAAAATATTAGAAATGGTCCCAGACAGCAGGTAAATAAGATCCCTAAAGCATTGGTGATCATCCTAACTAAAGATGATCCAGAAATATCCTCGTGTTAATATTGAAAATGATGATAGCTGAAACCTTTGCACTATATTAATTACTCCAGGTTTGGCCATCCCTCCTGAGCTTGTATGATGATAAATTATACAGAACTGTTCTAAATTTGACCATGGAAACTGTACTTGTTCCTACAAGATATACAAACCCTCAGTCCTTTACATAAGGAATTACTTTCAGAGTAGGCTGGAATACAGCCTTTAAATTCTTGAACAAGGTGGTTAGGCAGTAACTACAGTCTGGTAGGCGGGTAGGCAAGCCTGTCCAGATGTAAACACTCCACTTTGCTTTCGGCTGTCTTCCGATGAAGATGTATGTTTGTGAGCTCTTGCTGGCAAGCCGTTAATTACAATTTTCCTTGTGGGATCCTTAATTTGTTATTTTGAATGAATACAGGCGGCCTACGGTTAATGGTGCAATCGCTTAGCGGCGAATTGGTTTTATTTTAAGGTATTTTTACGGGACAATTTTCGGTTAACAGCGCCACTAACATCGTTATGTTTAACGAGTACATACATTTGTAGAAATATCGTTCAGACCATAAAGGTTATGCAAATGGTATTAAAAAAATTTATTGAGAGTTATTTCATAGGTATTAGGGTAAAATATATGCCTCTGACGCTGTTCTATGCCGAAAATATAGTTAAATAAGTGCAAATTTAGCAATGGATGTGTTGATGTATAAAGGTTCATGCTTTTATGTTTAAATGTGTATGAAAATGTATTATGTATAGTTTTTTTTTATTTCTGCACAGAAATGTGATACAAAGGCAACTTTTGAAACTGCCCTTCACATTATCAAAGAGGATGTTTTTTCATGTTCATTCTTGTGAGCCGCCACCTGCTGCTCTTCCGAAAATATCAAGGTTAGCCCTCTTACGCCGACTGGACGTATTTTACGTCAACATTTTTTGTCTCCCGTGTGCCGACTGGACGTATTTTACGTCGACTTACAAAAGTTTTTTTTAAAATTCGCGGAAAAATACTTATAGGCCTACCAGCCTAAAACTTTTGAATCACGCGCCTTGGGGGATGCTGGGAGTTCACGGATCAAGGTGTTGTTTTGTTTACAATCGTTACGCAGGCGCGCAAGCGCGAATTTCTTTCTTGCCGCACTAAAAAGTATCTGTGACACATCTCGGAAATTGTTTCATCATTTTGACATAATTTTTTTACCATTGTAAATTAGCCGTTACATGAAGTATTATATATGAAAATGTGCGCATTTTTATGTAGAATACAACAATAAAATACTCATGATTGTAGCTTTTATCAATTTTGAGATATTTTTATATAAATAACAATAATTGCCAAAATTTCAAACTTCGGTCAACTTTGACTCTACCGAAATGGTCGAAAAATGCAATTGTAAGCTAAAACTCTTATATTTTAGTAATATTCAATCATTTACCTTAATTTTGCAACTAATTGGAAGTCTCTAGCACAATATTTCGATTTATGGTGAATTTATGAAAAAACTTTTTCCTTACGTCCGCACGGTAACCCTTCCGAAAAAAATCATACATGCGATTGTGGTAATGTTTGCACCATTTTAAAATTAGCCGTTATATAAAGTTTTATATATGGAAATGTGCGCAATTTCATGCACAATACAACTAAAAACAACCCATGGTTGTAGCTTTCATAAGTTTTGAGATATTTTCATATAAATAACGATAATTGCCAAAATTTCAACCTTCGGTCAACTTTGACTCTACCGAAATGGTCGAAAAACGCAATTGTAAGCTAAAACGCTCATATTCTAGTAATATTCAAGCATTTAACTTAATTTTGCAACAAATTGGAAGTCTCTAGCACAATATTTCGATTTATGGTGAATTTATGAAAAAAATAACATTTTCTTTACGTCCGCGCGGTGACTCTTCCGAAAAAATCATACGTGCGATTGTGGTAATGTTTGCACCATTTTAAATTAGCCGTTACATAAAGTTTTATATATGAAAATGTGCGCAATTTCATGTAAAATACAACAAAAAATAATTGAAGGTTGTAGCTTTTCTCATTTTTGAAATATTTGCATATAAATCACGATAAATAGAAAAAAAACCACGTTCGGTCAAATTTGACTCTACCGAAATGGTCGAAAAACGCAATAGTAAGCTAAAACTCTTACAGTCTAGTAATATTCAGTCATTTATCTTCATCTTGAAACAAATTCGAAGTCTCTAGCAAAATATTTAGAATTATGGTGAATTTAAAAAAAAAATCTTTCCTTCCCTCCGCGCGCGGATTCTCCGCCACAAATCTCCGAAATGCGTACATACCATTCTCGGAATATTTGCTCCATTTCATATCAGGCATTTCATAGAGTTTTATATATGAAAATGTGCACAATTTCATTTAGAATAAAACAAAAAATATTTGAAGGTTGTAGCTTTTCTTATTACCGAAATAATTGCATATAAAAAATATATACAGTGGTCCCCCCGTATTCGCGGGGGATGCGTACCAGACCCCCCCGTGAATAGATAGAATCCGCGAATGTTTGGAACCCCTATGAAAATGCTAAAAACAGCCTATTTTGTTAGTTAAAACTCAAGAAAAACCCCCTTAAAATTTTCATACTTGGTTTTTTAATAGTTTTATCACAAAAAGTGCATTTTATGATGAAATTCATCAAAAAAAACCAGGAATTTGTGGATATGTATCATAGAAAAATACCGTGAATGTGTGAATTTTCCGCGAATAATGCAGGGAAACGTTCCCCAGAGAAATCCGCGAATGTGTGAGTCCGTGAATCTGGAGAACGCGAATACGGGGGTCCACTGTATATAAAAAAATTCGACATTCGGTCAACTTTAACTTGTCAGATATGGTCGAAAACTGCAATTGTAAGCTAATACTCTTAAAGTATAGTAATATTCAATCATTTGTCTTCATTTTGAAAGAAATTGGAAGTCTCTAGGACAATATTTAGATTTATGGTGAATTTTTGAAAAAAATATTTGTTTACGTCCGCTTGTTACGAATTCATGCATTATTTTGTGATAATATTTTCTCTGTGTTGTTTTTATCGTTTTACAATGTGTTATATACCAAAATGATCGCAATTTAGTGTACATTACAACGAAAAAAAAGTAACTTGTTACCTTTAACCGTTTTGCGCACAGCGCGATTTGAATACAATTATATATGAAATTTCGTTTTTGCGCTATCATATATCGCATTATTTATATATGATAATGATAATTTTTTCATTTCTGATGGTTGCATACTAAACTTCAGCCAATGACAAAAAAAGGAGCCAAAAATGAACTCTTAATCTTGAAAACTAAGCGCGCTGTGATTTTTTGAAAAAAAATATTTTTTCCGCCTCCGCGCTCACTCTGAAACACCTCTGGCACACGGGAGACAATTTTTTTTTTACCGCTTCGGCGTAAGAGGGTTAAAAAAGTGCAGATTTAGCGATCAGTGTGTCGATTTTATAAATGTTCATGCTTTCATGCTTAAAATATGATACTTCATGTTCAGCAATGACGGATTTCAAGTTGTCGACTGCTGCCAAAATGGAAGTTGCTCCTTCCTTCGTCTCTAACTTAGGCCGAGCTTTTTAGTTTTGAGAAAAGAGTGTTCCTCTAAGCCTTCTAGGCAGATGCATATGTAGGCAATATATTATTAATCAAAAACCCTAGGCCTAGGGTTTTTGATTAATAATATATTGCCTACATGTTCGCTGTTACCTATGGAATGTGAAGAACAGTGCAGAAGCGACGACCCGAGAGAAAAGCTGACAATGAGTTTTTATGGGTGGCGTGACATAAAATGCTTAGTTAGACAAGTCAATGTACTAAGTTCATGAACTCTTCTCAAAGTGCCTTTGTGAAACTGGTTGCGGCCAGTAAGTGTGAGGCGTTAACGAACTGTGTGTTCATATGTGCGTGTGCGCCTCTTTCTGTTAAAAGTGTATCATACACAAGTCTATGGGGGATTTTGATAGAGGCGTCTTTGGGAGGAAGGCAGAGCCACGATGGTGGTGCCTAAGTGTTTTTTGGAATAGTGAGTGAGATATTCCGGGTGCATGGGTGAGTTGAATTACTTTAGCCGAAGACTGGCTTGTTATCTATTTGACATGTTTGTGATATCCAATCTTTAATCTCTGATTGTTAAACTTGTGTGTGTACTTACTGGGATGTGTTCTGTGTCTTTGAAACAGACGGTTCTGGCAATGGGGGGGGTACCAAAAGGGAGTCCCGATGGATATAGACTTTTTGGAGACTAACTGTTCAGACATTTTTGTTGGGGTTTTAATTGAATTGATTCATTATTTATTCATTGTTAATAAACGTATCTTTTGTAATGCAACTCTCTCAATTTAATTACCTGTTAGAGTGGAGAGAAAGAGGTGGAGAGAGAGAGAGAGAGAGATTGCTGAGAGACCTTACCTTACAGACCTTACCTTACAGACCTTACATCTTGTTCGGGTTGCCCCAGGTCCCTCAGTGTGAGGCACCTCTAATGTCTACCAGAGAGTTGCTAGTACATCTTCCGGTATATTTTGCATCTTCCAATCTTGGATGGTCTGGGATGCAGTTTAGATATTTGTCGAGCTTATTCTTAAACACATCTACGCTCACTCCTGATATATTCCTCAGATGAGCTGGCAACGCATTGAATAGACGCTGCATTATCGATGCTGGTGCGTAGTGGATTAATGTCCTGTGTGCTTTCCTTATTTTTCTTGGTATAGTTTTGGGCACTATTAATCTACCTCTGCTTGCTCTTTCTGATATTTTTAGTTCCATGATATTTTCTGCTATTCCTTCTATCTGTTTCCATGCCTGAATTATCATGTAGCGTTCTCTTCTCCTTTTCTACTATATAATTTTAAGGATTGTAGTCTTTCCCAGTAGTCAAGGTCTTTAACTTCTTCTATTCTAGCTGTAAATGGACCTTTGTTACACTCTCTATTTGTGACCAATATCCTTTTGATAGTGTGGGTACCATATCATATTGCAATATTCAAGTGGACTACGAAACATATGTTTTATAAAGCATAATCATGTGTTCAGCTTTTCTTGTTTTGAAGTGCTGTAACAACATTCCCATTTTTGCTTTACATTTTGCCAACAGAATTGCTATTTGATCATTGCATAACATGTTCTTATTCATCATCACACCAAGGTCTTTAACTGCTTCCTTATTTGTGATTGTCTCATTATTAGGTCCCCTATATGCATATAGCTTTCTTTCTCTGTCTCCATAATTTATTGATTCAAATTTATCAGAGTTAAATACCATCCTATTTACCTCTGCCCAATCATATACTTTGTTAAGGTCTCTTTGTAGAGCGTTCCTATCTTCATCACAAGTAATTTCTCTGCTTATTCTTGTGTCATCTGCGAAACTACTCACTACCGAATCCTTAACATTACTGTCTATGTCTTCAATCATAATAACAAACAGTATTGCAGCTAACACCGTACCTTGCGGCACACCGGATATTACCTTGGCTTCATCCGATTTCTCGTCGTTTGCAATAACTATCTGTTTTCTGTTGTGTAAAAATTCTTTTAACCATCTTCCTACTTTATCCACGATATTGTGTTTTCTAATTTTCTTCGCTAATATATTATGGTCTACTTTGTCAAAAGCTTTTGCAAAGTCTAGATAAACCACATCTGTTTCATTTCCGCTTTTCATATTTTTGAATATGTTCTCACGGTGGACTAACAGTTGGGTTTGTGTACTTTTTCCGGGTACGAAACCATGTTGTCCGTATTAAACAATTATTTTTTATTTAAATGTTCATAATATTTTTCTTCATTCCCTTTCATACACTTTCATAATATGTGATGTTAGACTCACAGGCCTATAATTACTTGCCTCTAGTCTTGATCCACTTTTGAAAGTAGGGGTAATATATGCTAATTTGTGCTCTCATAATCTTGCCTGTATCTACACTTTGTCTTAATAATATTGCAAGTGGCTTTGCAATAGAATGAACTACTTTAACAAAATAGCAGGCACTCCATCAGGCCCTGCAGCAGCTCCATTTTTAATTTCATTATAGCCTGCCATAATATCAGTCTTTCATTAATATCTATGTCAGCTAAATATTCACTATTTTCGTCCCTTACTTCTATATCATTATCTTCATTATCTATTCTAGGGTGAATTCTCTCTTATATCGTTCTGCCAATATGTTGCAAATTTCCTTTTTTTTCATTCGTTAAATCTCCCTTCAATTTTCTTAGGCCTATTTCTATTCTTCTTTTATTCATCTTCTTCGCATATGAGTATAATAGTTTGGGATTTTGCTTGATATTTAATAGGGTTTTTTCTTCCAAGTCCCGTTTTTCATTTTCTTTTGATTGTAATAATCTTTTGTTTCTGCATTTCTATCTTACTTTTTAGTTCTATAACTTTCCATGCATTTTTTTCTTTTGCAAGACCTTTTTTCCACTTTCTGATTTTCTGGAACAAGATCCTTCTGTCTCTTGGTATGCATGACTGATGTTTATTTCTTTTCTTCTTCGGTATATATTTATCCCTATTTTGCTCTAAAATTTATATAATATCTCCTTATTTACCTTTATGTCATCACTTACGAAAATGTTATCCCAATCTTTGTTAATTCTTCATTTATTTCTGACCATTTTATATTTTTTACTTTAGAAGTTGTATTTTCCATATCCTTCCCACTTTTTCATTTCTTGCTTATCTCTGTTTTCACTTGCTTTGGAATGGACTGTTAATTCTATGACATTATGGTCTGAAATAACTCGCATTATAAACTATTATTTCTTTAACAATAATTCATCTTGTTCACAAATACTAGGTCTAAAGTATTTTCCTTTCTTGTTGGCAGGTGATTTATTTGTTGAATGTTGTATTCTAGTAGCATATCTAATAGCTTTTCGAATTGCCTCTTATCTTCTGCACTACTATTACTCTCTTTTTTATATGTATAAGTACATCCACAATCTCCTATTCGTTCTTTATCCAGTTCCTACGAAAACGGAAAGTTAAAGTCTCCAGATAGGAGAATAGTCCAGTCCTTGTGATTTTCTACATATATCATCCAATTTTTCTATTATTAAGTCAAACTCTTTAGTATTAGGAGTCTATATATTTTACTATGTTTCATTAATTTTTCAGATTCAAATTCTACCGCTATTAGTTCACATTCTGAGTTACTATATTTCTCATATATTTTTCCTTGTTTTTTGTCTTTCCCATATATTGCAGTTCCCCCTTGATTCCTATTTTTTCTATCTGATCTATAAGTTTGGAACCCTTTTATTTGATCATCATTCCAGTCTCTTGTGGGAATAACCAGGTTACTTATATTCATTTATATCTATTTTCTTTTCATTTGGGTTAGTTCTTCTAAGTACTCTATTTTTCTTTTGAGTACTCGTAACTAAACCCTGCGCAGTCATCACTATGATGGTTTGCGTGAATTTCTCCTTTCATTTAATATTGGTAATAATAAGGATTTTCCCATGTCCTCTTTCCTGTTCTGGTATGTTGTTCTTTTTTTCATTTCCAGAAATTCTGACATTAAAAAATCCAAATTTTCCATAATATTTGTTCTTCCTTCATCATAATTATTCATTTTGTGTCTGAATCTGCAATTTTCTCCATATCTGCAATATCCTCTTGCATAATAAAAACAGTTATTATCTCTTGAGTAGAATCTTGGAGCTGATGCATTGAAATTTTTTGCCGACACCTCTGCATATCTCGTTGATGGCTTGCTTTTTTCTTTTACCTGATATTCTTCATTCCTCTCTTTATTTGTTTCTTTCTTATTTTGGATTTTATTACTTGATTGGTTATTTATTTGATTATTTTTCATGGCTACAGGGTGCATATATTTACATTTTTTGTCAAACTTACATCCTTTTCCTAGAGAAGGGTCGCTTGTAGAGAGAGAGAGGAGTTGCCGAGAGAGAGAGAGAGGGGCTGTGTGAGTTAGATGCCTTGAGTGCACATTTTTTTGGAGATAGGATTTCATTTTTTGATATTCCTTTTTGGAGATATATTTTTTGGGGCCTTGTTTTATTCCACGTGGAGTTATTGGTGAAATAGAGGTAAATATTTTTGTTTGCCGAAATAGAGGTGATTATTCTTTATTCCTGGAGTGGTGTTCTTTTTTATTAACATGTGGCTATTGGAGAAATAAGAGAGAAATATAAGGGGAGTGGTTATTAACCAAATGGAGGAAATATTTTTATATCCGGAGTGGTCTTATTATTAATATGGTGTCACATATTTATATATGGAGTTGGAATTAATTTTTGGCGGGTGACCCTTTTTTGTGGTTATGGGAGTTTTTTTTGTCTTTTCGAGCAAAGAGAAGATTTCTGTGGTTCTTTCTCTTTGGTTTCGTGACTATTTAGAGGCAAGTGGCATTACTGCATTACGAGTCCTATGGAGATGTGTGCATTTTTTATGTTCACAAGTGTATTATTCTGGAGGCATATAATTGGGCTGTGTCATGTTGAGAGAAAAAGTCTTCGAGACAGTTTTTGAACACATTAGTCATATCCTGGAGTTAATTTTGTGAAATGTGTCTGTTAGACCTTTTTCTGTAGAATCATGAGTTTCCAAACTTATGTGTCTGACTGGACATTTTTTATGCTGCTGTTTGAGCTTACGTCCGCAGGTGGATTTTTCTGCTGACAAGCTATGTGATGAGCCGTGTGCTGTTCCTTTTCCTCTGATGACGATTGATCAGAATGTTAGCAATATCTGGAAATGTTGACAATAGCATTTCATGAAAGCGCATGTGTGAGAGTTCGCTTTCTGGCCTTGTTGGTCGATAAAGTTGCGATGTCGAGAAATTCCGTAACTTTAGATGGAGCATTTCTTGGGAAAAAGTGGGGATTATGCATGTTATGCATATTATACATGTATTATGTATTTTGTGATTGGGGAAATCTACTTGTGATTATCTTTTTTTTATTTTTTCTTCCTTTTCCTATGAGAGATGTAATTGGGGGATTGAGCTTAAATAGCATTTCTTTTTGGTCGGGAGATGTAATTTTTCGGGAGTTATTTACGTAAATGGGAGTTTGACATTAAGTTTCATTGTAATTAATTGTATGAGCAGTAAAGGGGTTTTGCTGTTAAACGGAGATTTTTACTGATTTTGTGGGTTGTTCAGATGTCAGAGCTTGAGAGAACATTTTTGGGTCTGGGTGTGTTAAGTGATTCTTTTTTTCCTTGGGCTCATTACGATTTTATGAGAACATTCGATTTTATGAGAACATTCGAGTTTGAAATGTGAGTGCAGAAGTCCGTGGAGTTGCTGTGATTTCTGAGTTGTGTGTGTGCTGATGTGTGGATTTGGAGAATTGAGTTGGAGAACTTGATGTTTTTTTTCTTTGAGAGTTATGATAATGACTCATGATTTAGTAGTCATATTAAAGGGAGTTAATTGGGAGACGTTCAGTTAGTATTTCTGACTTTTTGAGATCATTGTTTGATAGAAGTAGTATGTCTGGGTTAATTTTCTTAGATTGACCAGTGACTTGACTGACATACTAACACACCAAAAAGTCATTTCCCAACGCCAGCAAGACGTCCATCAGCCGTGCAGAGAGTGTTGCTGTTGTGTTGTCCGGGGTGATTACAAGAGTTTCCACGATGGTGATAATGAGAATTCTACAGCGTGTCTTTTGGGGATCTGCAGAAGTCGTGAGAAGTCTTCTACAATGAGGGAGGCATTCTGTCTTCCTACAGCTGCTACAGTCTGCTACAGTTTGCAGACAAGCAAAGAGGGATATTCAAGAATCCGAAGAGAGAAAATCCTAGTGTTATTTGGAGATAAAAGCGTAACAGACTTTATTTTATAATGCCAGAGACGTGCAGTTATTACTTATATTTTATTTTAAGCTGGCCAATGTGTTTTATATTATATAAGCTATTTTGCTAGGCGGGGGCTAGCGTGGTTAGTGGCCGAGCCATGTAGGCCTAGGGTTTTTGATTAATAATATATTGCCTACATGTTCGCTGTTACCTATGGAATGTGAAGAACAGTGCAGAAGCGACGACAGGAGAGAAAAGCTGACAATGAGTTTCTATGGGTGGAGTGAAATAAAATGCTTAGTTAGACAAGTCAATGTACTAAGTTCATGAACTCTTCTCAAAGTGCCTTTGTGAAACTGGTTGCGGCCAGTAAGTGTGAGGCGTTAACGAACTGTGTGTTCGTATGTGCGCGTGCGCCTCTTTCTGTTAAAAGTGTATCATACACAAGTCTATGGGGGATTTTGATAGAGGCGTCTTTGGGAGGAAGGCAGAGCCACGATGGCGGTGCCTAAGTGTTTTTTGGAATAGTGAGTGAGATATTCCGGTTGCATGGGTGAGTTGAATTACTTATCCGAAGACTGGCTTGTTATCTATTTGACATGTTTGTGATATCCAATCTTTAATCTCTGATTGTTAAACTTGTGTGTGTACTTACCGGGATGTGTTCTGTGTCTTTGAAACAGACGGTTCTGGCAATGGGGGGGGGACCAAAAGGGAGTCCCGATGGATATAGACTTTTTGGAGACTATAACTGTTCAGACATTTTTGTTGGGGTTTTAATTGAATTGATTCATTATTTATTCATTGTTAATAAACGTATCTTTTGTAATGCAACTCTCTCATTTTAATTACCTGTTAGAGTGGAGAGAAAGAGGTGGAGAGAGAGAGAGAGAGAGAGAGAGAGAGAGAGAGAGATTGCTGAGAGAGAGAGAGAGAGAGGGGTTGCTTGGAGAGAGAGAGAGGAGTTGCCGAGAGAGAGAGAGAGAGGGGCTGTGTGTATTAGTTTGCCTTGACGCTCGAGCTACACGTTTACCAAATGAATAATGAGGGAATACCTCATTACACATACATTATGCGGATGATTAGAATACACTTCACAGATCTGAATAATACGTATAGCGATGATGATGATACCGATCATTCATGAACACTCTGCTATGATGTCACAAATGCGTGAGGCAGAGCCTTCCGTCTTAGCTAATGGCTGAACAGGAAACCTTTCTCTCGTATTACCCCCTGAAGGAATAACAGTTTTTCCTCCAAGCATCCCCACCCCCCCCCCCCACCCCTTCTCTCAGATACCAGAAAACATTGCTACCCCCCCCCCCCCCCCCCCCCAATCCCCCCCCCCCCCCCCCCCCCCCCCACTTGAAAAGACAGTAGATTTGATTAACGTTTTGGTGGCACGTGACTCACAGACTTTGAACGGCTGAGCAGATACCGAAAATCTAATTTTGAGAACTAGCGACCGCATAAAAAGGAAATTGCACAATTCGAACACTCATAATTCAGGACCGTACTATACATACGAATACAGTAGCCTAGCCTACAGTATACTCTATGCAGTACAGTGGGCCCCCCGTATTCTCTCTCTCTCTCTCTCATCTCTCTCTACTACTCTTCTCTCTCTCTCTCATCCTCCTCTCCTCTCTCTCTCTCGCTCTCTCTCTCTCTCTCTCTCTCTCTCTCAATTTTACTGTGATGAGAGATTTTTATGGTACAGTATGTATAATATGTTTATTAATATTTTCATAATAATAATAATAATAATAATAATTGTAATTACAAAAATCATATGTGAAAGTATTTTACAAATACAGTGGTACCTCGAGATACGAAGGGCTCAACTTACGAAAAACTCGAGATACGAAAGCTCAACTGCGAAAAAACCTGTTAACGGCCATGTCTTACATACAAAAAGGTTTCTGAAAGTCCGAGATTCTCCCGATAACAATTTTGAAACTCGCGCTGCGACTGCCATCTTAGTTCTAGTAGACTCGCCACCATCCTCCTGCTCTCCCATTGGTTCCTGATGCTAGCCACCGCCATGAGATCCTTCTCTCCTATTGGACAGCATCCCTCCCATCATGCATCTTATACGTGCGTGGTGGTGTGCCTAACTTGGCCACTTCGTACCAGAATCTTTATCGTACGAATGCAGCATTCGTTCGGTCCAACGATTTCGTTTAGTAACGTAAATTCGTTAGTGATTTCGTTGTGCTACTTTAATGTTGTTGGTGGGTGAAACCCTAATTATTAGTATTACGTTACTTACCTAACTAATTAGGACAGGGGCGGTACAAGTATAGTCATGGGTCCCAAGAAAGTTGCTGAAGTTTACAGAAAGAAGAGAATGCTTTCTATGGAGACAAAAATGGAGATAATAAAAAAATATGAAGCTGGCTTGCGGTTGAGTGTGATCGCTAAGGAATACAGCCGAAATCCGTCGACGATAGGCACCATCCTTGAGCAGAAGGAAGCCATCAAAGCAACTACACCTTCCAAGGGCGTGACTGTTTTGTCCAACAAGAGGAGCTATGTGCATAATGAAATGGATAGGTAAACTTCAGCCAATGACAAAAAAGGAGCCAAAAATGAACTCTTAATCTTCAAAACTAAGCACGCTGTGATTTTTTGAAAAAAATATTTTTTCCGCTTCTGCGCTCACTCTGAAACACCTCCGGCACAAGGGAGACAATTTTTTTTTTTACCGCTTCGGCATAAGAGGGTTAATGAAAAAGAAAAGCCTAAAAATGTACTTTGCTTACCTTACTTTCGTGGATTTGAAACCATAAAATCAACACTTAAATCATTTAATGTTAATGTAGTGTTCTCTTATAACAATACCATTAAAGATATGCTAATTAAGAATAGTCCTGAAAAAAATATATATATATATATATATATATATATATATATATATATATATATATATATATATATATATATATATTATATATGTATATATGTAAGATATATATATATATATATAGATATATATATATATATATATCATATATATATACATATATATATATATAATATATATATCCTTATATATAATATTACACAGGGTCCCCCCGTATTTCGCGGGGGGGGATGCGTACCAGACCCATACCCCCACCCCCCCCCCCCCCCCCCCCCCCCCCCCACCCCCCCCCCCCCACCCCCCACCCCCCCCCGTGAATAGTTAGAATCCGCGAATGGTTGGAACCCCCCCCTCGAAAAAGCTCATAAACTATCTGCACAGCCAAACACCAAAAGTATCCCTTAAAGACCATCCTTCATCAAATATACATATATCCTATTATGGTTCATATTAATCTTTGACTATTATTAATACTATTTTAAAGTAAATCTAACATTTTATGTTTATACATAATACATACTTATGTACGTACTGAATGACTTAGTTACGTATGTGAAAATAATTCAGTCCCCATAAGTATTCAGTCATGCACGTTTTTCTTTCATACTGTTACTATTTGAGACATCCATTTTCTTTTTACAAGGGAACAATGGAATGTGAAATCACAAATACCAAATGTCTACTTAAAGTATTATCCTACATCAAATATACCATTAAATTGGTATTATTAAACATCATTTTAAAGTAATCTTAAACATTTTACCATTAGAAATATATAAACAGCCAATAGCAGAGAGAGAGAGAGAGAGAGAGAGAAGAATGTTATTGTTACTGTTTAATCTCATTAAACGTAATATTATTTGTAAACTAGTACTGTATATTATTATTTTACCATAAAATGTAGTAATGTCCTTAAAGATATACTTATACATACACTTCCAGCCCAAACAGAGGGCGAGAGTTACCACTAGCGCATGCTAGTATCCTCGTGTGGGAGAGAGAGAGAGAGGAGAGAGAGAGAGATGAGAGAGAGAGAGAAGAGAGAGAGAGAGAGAGAGAGGGTTGTCCTTATTTCAAAGGGTGAAATGGATAGATTATTGTACTTCTTTAAAATACTATCACATGTGAATTTTGAGATTAGTTTTATTATTATTATTATTATTATTATTATTATTATTATTATGCAAAAATATTAATAAACATACACATGTACCATAGAAATTATCTCATATATATCAGCAAAAGAGAAAGAGAGAGAGAATCTCAATGATCCGTAGATGGCAACACTCAATTTGACAGTTGGAACTCATCCAACCAAGCTGGCTAAGTGTTAAAAAAACAAGACACGGGTTACATAATTCTTTTTATTTATTTATAAACTAAAATCTTGCTAATTCACTTTAGTATTTTCTTTAATGAATTTATATTATTGCTGTTTACATTAATATTGATATTTGAAAATTAGTAAATCATCATCCAAAAAACATACATCGCTTTAAGAGAGAGAGAGAGAGAGAGAGAGATTATCGTAATACTTTCACATATGATTTTTGTAATTACAGTTATTATTATTATTATTATTATTATTATTATTATTATTATTATTATTATTATTATTATTATTATTATTTGAAAATATTAATAAACATATTATGCATATATGTACCATAAAAATCTCTCATCTCAGTAAGAGAGAGAGAGAGGGAGAAGAGAGGCATGAGAGAGGGACGAGAGAGAGAGACGAGAGAGAGAGAGAGAGAGAGAGATTGGAGGAGAGAGGGTGGAGGAAATTTCATGCCCACTTGATGGCAGCAACAAATCAGCTCCCCCTCCGGTCATTTAACTTGATACGTATATCTGAGTTTTTTAGTACCTGGAGTTAGAGAAAGAATCTGACTGGGATTTCCTTCATTCTTCCATAATTTTTTAAATTTATAAGCTAAAATCTTACTAATTCACTATGGTATTTTCTTTAATGAATTGATATTATTGCTGTATAAATTAATATTAATATTTGAAAATAGTAAATCATTTATTTATCATACAAAAACATACATCTTTGTAGTAGAGAGAGCGAGAGAGAGAGAGAGAGAGAGAGATAGAGAGACGAGAGAGGAGAATGAGAGAGAGAGAGAGGAGAGAGAGAGAGAGAATTATTATTTTTATTATGTGATATTTAAACTTTATTAAGCTTACTATACAGTATTAATCAAAATTAATATTTGAAATTAGTAAATCATTTTTGTATCATAAAAATGTATTTAGTCATGAAAATAAACATCAAAATACACTAATTAGTGATTATTTTCGTTGGAAAATTCCGCGAATGGGCGAGTCCGTCCGCGAATAATTTCTAGATAGGTTCCAAAGAAAAATCCGCGAATGTGTGAGTCCGCGAATCCGGAGAACGCGAATACGGGGGGAACACTGTATATATATATATATATATATATATATATATATATATATATATATATATATATATATATATATATATATTCATATATATATATATATATATATATATATATATATATATATATATATATATATATATATATATATATACATATACACATACATACATACATATAGTATATATATATATATATAATACACTGGTACCTTGAGATACGAAATTAATCCGTTCCAAGGCGGCCATCGTATCATGAGCTTTTTGTATCTTGGACTGCATTTTACATGTAAAATGGCTAATCTGTCCCAAGCCCTCCAAAAACACTCCAGTAAATTCCATAATAAAGCTAAATTGACCTATAAACAATGAAATACTACAACAATTTGGACCATTCAATACCTAACTTAATATGTACTGCTAATATACCTGTAAATAAAGTGTATTAGCATACATGGTATACAAGAAATACTGTACGTACATATACGTACGTATGTAGTAAAATGTGGAAGCTTACCTTTCGAGTGAGGCTATCTCCGAAAGTGGCGACAGAGGAGGACAAACGGCAGATACGTACGTAACTTAACTTTACGAAAAACAAAAAAATGTAAGGAAAACATAAACTAAACTTTACGAAACACGTTAACAAAACTGTAACACTTAACTTTACAAAAAACTTAAAATAATTTTTTTTTTTTTTTTTTTTTTTTTACTTTTTTATACTTTACTTTTTTTATACAAAATTTCAACTTCTTTACCACTTTCAACTTTCTGTTTTTTAGTATCACTTGGTTCTTCCTTTTTGCTTACTACTCCTACTAAGGCCTCTTTAAAAAATAACTATCCAAGGAAGATTGCTTCTGCCTACTTTTGACAATGTTCCTGAAACGACTCAGGCAAACGTCATCGAACTGTGCAAGCATGCGACCTGTGTTAGCCTTTTCGGGGTGTCTCTTTTCTATGAATAATTGCACCTTATGAAAAGCAGCTAGAGCATCCTTAATTTCTGCCGTTGTCATAGAGTTGTAGTCCTCCTCCTCACCGCTGCTAGAGAACTCCTCTTGAATGACGTTATGTTGCATGGCCTCCAACTCCTTCAGGTCATCCGTCATAAGCTCCTCGAGAAGGTCATTGATATCGTCCTCGTCGACGACCAACCCTATGGACTTGCCGAGTGCAACGATCTCATCAAGATCTGGTTGCGAAACAGTTTCAGGATCGTCAACTGTTCCTGAATCTGCAGCACCAGCTTCGCCCACGTCGAATCTCTCGAAGTCTCGGGCGGATATGGCATCAGGCCAGAGTTTCCTCCACAAGGAATTCAAGGTTCGCTTCGAAACCTGCCAAGCTTGGTTGAGTCGGATGCATATGACGATGTCGAAATGCTCCTTCCAAAATTCACTCTAGGTGAGGTTTGTGGTATTGGTGATGTCGAAACATCTCTTGATCGTATACAGCTTTTTGAAGTTCAATATCCCTTGCTGGTCCATGAGTTGGAGAAGAGGGATGGTGTTAGGCAAAAGATAAAGAACTTTGATGAAGGAATACTCCGCTAGGATATCTTCCTCGAGGCCAGGAGGGTGGGCTGGGCCATTGTCCAACATCAGCAGACATTTCAGAGGGAGGCGCCTCTCTTCCAAGAATTTCTTCACTGTCGGGCTGAAACACAGATTTACCCACTCCGTGAACAAAAGCCTCGTTACCCAGGCTTTTGCATCAGCCCTCCACATCACTGGAAGCTTCTCCTTAAGCATTTTGTGGGCCTTGAAGGCTCGAGGAGTCTCGGAATGATAGACAAGTAGGGGCTTCACCTTGCAATCCCCACTGGCGTTGGAAAAAGATGCGAGCGTAAGCCTGTCTTTCATAGGCTTATGCCTGGGTAGCTTCTTTTCTCCTCCTAGCTACAATTCTTGGAAAGGATTGTAATATAGAGCAGTTATATATCTATATGAGGGAGGCAGGCCTCCTCAACCAAATTTAAAGTATACATAGATTGTTTATGTAAGAACTTATATATATAAAGAAAATTTTTTTAGTATATTTATTGATATTTTTATATGAAATTTATTAACAATTTAATTTTTTCTATTTAATTTATTTCGGTGTCAATTACCCAGATGTTGTGACGCCAGATATAATACACAATCAATCAATCAATATTCTTCTCTTCGTGCATGATGTACATCCAACGAGGCTTTTTTTTTTCCAAAAAAGGCCAGTCTCATCACAGTTGAAGACTTGCTGAGAACTGTAGCCTTCCTCAATCATCATCTCGTCGAACATCTTAATAAAGGCTTCGGCCGCTTTCGTGTCCAAGCTGGCCGCCTCCCTATGCTGCACCACCGAATGGATGCCAGTCCGTTTACGGAATTTCTCGAACCACCCACGCAAAGCCTTGAAGTTTGGGGTTGGCGTTGATGTCCCTTCTCCTCTGTCGTCTTTGGCCTGGGCAATCAAATCGCCGAAAATAGCGCTGGCCTTGTGGCAGATTGCCGTCTCTGTTATCGTATTGCCAGCGATTTCTTTGTCTTTTATCCAGACAAGAAGAAGCCTTTCCATTTCGTCGTGCACGTGGGTCCTCTTGCTGGACAAAATAGTGACACCCTTGGAAGGTGTAGCTGCTTTGATGACATCCTTCTGCTTAAGGATGGTGCCTGTTGTCGACGGATTTCGGCCGTATTCCTTGACGATCACACTCAATCGCATACCAGCTTCATACTTCTTGATAATCTCCATCTTCATCTCCAAAGAGAGCATCCTCTTCTTTCCGTGAATTTCAAGTTTCTTGGCACCCATGACTACGTATATACTGTACGTAATTATGTTATGTAGTACGTATACGTATGTAGTAAAGTTCTCACACAACACGATAAAGTATACTACAACGAAATCACTAATGAATTTATGTTAGTAAACGAAATCGTTAGAACGAACGAATACCACGTGCTTACGATACCGACGATGCCTTGCTATGGTCGAAGAAGCACGCAGCTATGTAGATGCATCATGGGAGGGATGCTGAACAATAGGAGGAGGATCATATGGCAGTGACTAGCATCAGGAACCAATGGGAGAGCGGGAGGATGGTGGCGAGTCTACTCAGTTGGCGGCGCGCAAGTTTCAAAATTGTTATCGGTGGTCCGGGCGAATCTCGGACTTTACAGCAACAACCTTTCATATCTTGAGCAATTTTCGTATGTAGAGCCGTAAAATTTTTCGTATTTGCTTTCACATCTCGAGTTTTTTGTAAGTTGAGCCTTTCTTATCTCGAGGTACCACTGTATACATAATAATTAATATATAGATATATTATTATTTTTTTTTTTTTTTTTTAAAAAACTTTTTATAGATATAGATATATATATATATATATATAATTATTTTTAATATATCATATATCATTATATATATATATATATATATATATAGTATATGATATATAATATATATTATTACACTATTATATACTATATAGATTATTATATATATATATATATATAGCATATATATAATATTATAGATAATATATCTATATTATATTTAATTTTTTAAAAAAAAAATTTATAGTTATATATATATATATCTATATATATATATATATACTATCTATATAAAAATAAACATTTATATAGTATTTATATCTATATCTATTATATTCTATATATATATATATATATATATATATATCTAATAATATATATATACTATATATCTATATTATATATATATAATAGAAATAGGTATATATCTATATATATATATATATATATCTAGATATATATATACATAATATAATAATTATATATATATAAATATATATATATAATATATATAATATTATATATATATTATATATATTTTTAATAATATTTAATATATTATATTACTAATAGTATATATATATATAAATACTATAATATATATGTATATATATAATTATATTTTAATAATATCTATATATATATTAATATCTTGAAGGTATATATATATCTATATATATAATATATAATATATATATATATATATATTATATATATAATTATATAATATATTAAATAATTTATTAGATATATATTATATATATAATATATATAATATAGTATATATATTTATATATAATAAGTATATATATATATATATCTATATAATTATTATTATGATATATATATATATATAATATATATATATATACATACAGTGGACCCCCCGTATTCGCGTTCTCCGGATTCGCGGACTCACACATTCGCAGATTTTTCTCGGGAACGTTTCCCTGCATTATTCGCAGAAAATTCGCGCATTCGCGATTTTTTCTATTAAGTTTTAACCAACAAAAATAAGCTGTTTTTAGCATTTTTATAGGGGTTCCAAACATTCATGGATTCTAACTATTCGCGGGGGGGTCTGGTACGCATCCCCCGTGAATACGGGGGGACCACTGTATATATATGTATATATATATATATATATATATATATATATATATATATATATATATATATATATATATATATATATATATATATATATATATGTATATATATATATATATATATATATATATATATAGATATATATATATATATATATATATATATATATATATATATTATAGATATATATATATATATATATATACATATACATACATATACATACATATACACACACGCACGCACGCACACACACACAGAAGGTGAAACCTGTTCATATGGAACAAGCCCACAGGGACCATTGACTTAATATTTAAGCTTCCAAATAATATGGTGGTTATTAGAAGAATCAACGGATGGTAATGGGAAATACAGAAGGAAGAGATGTGTATATGTACAGTTCCATTTCCTTTTTATTGCAGGTCATGACAGAAGAAATTTTTGGGCCTATCCTTCCAATCATGAATGTTAACTCAGCCTATGAAGCAATCAGGTTCATTAATTCAAGGTGAGGCTTTTGTGAGTTTTTTTCATTGTATAAACTCTCACCAATATCATATATTAGATTGACAGTAGAGATCTTTTCAGAATATTTTTTCAGCATGAAGCAATTTTCTTTTAGAGTGGCCCCTTTAATGCTTGAAGTGCTTGCGGGCGAGCCAGAAACTAGATTTCTATTTTGTCAGATGAATTTACTGGTGGTGAGAAAGAAAACTGTCACACAAGAATATTTGCTACCTTCCCTGTCTGTTAGAAGACAGAGAGGCTGAGAGAAGGGTAGAAAAACCGCAGGGAGAATAAATTGCTCTAAAGGGAAGTAAATGTTGAGAGAAAGATTGAAAAAAATTTAATCTCAAACTAAATGATGTAAATGGCACTGCCTGATAAGAATGCAGCTCTGGATTGATGGAGGGGCATTCTGAAGGTTTTGTGGAAAGGAGATGACAGGCAGAACTGACTGACACAAGAGAGGATAGTGTTATTGGAAGATTGAATGCTTTGAGAGTTCTATTAGTTAGGAGATTTCTAGAACTCCAGTGGGCCAACTAAAATTTTTTTTATTGGTTGTAAGAACCCATAATGCTTAGGGATTCAAACCTCAAAATGTATATACATCAATTACTGGAATTTTAGTGGGAAAAACTGAAAATTATGGGTCTTGAATATAAATTCTCACGTATTGCTCATCAGGAAAAAATTATAGGCAATGCAGACATTCCTTGCCTAAAGGAATACTTGTATCATATGGCCTATAACTCAAATATAGTCACAAAGTGGCATTATTTGTGGCGTTGCCATGATATCCCATATGCCCTATTCTGCTTAAATCTCTTCAGCCAAGCATTCTGATACCGTATGTTATGAAAGACCATTCACAGTTCCACATAGATATGTACAACCTCATAATGTCTTAATTAATTATGACATAATTTCATTGATCAATTGGTAACTATCAGTGTCCCCAATTTGAGTTAATGTGATTACACAATTCTCTCTGGATTGCTGTATTTCATAACAGCAAGGAATCGATCTTTCTTGTCATTGATAAAATCTTAATGTAAGAGTTTTAAATACTGCACCAGAAAAACATTTCCCTGTGCAGATGGACACTTCTGGTGCTTTGATGAACCTGTTAAGAGTGGAGAGACAGTTGACTTGAGGTAGCGGTGATTGATGATAGGTATTATAATGATCACTTTCCACTTGTCAAAGTTGCTCAAGTCCTCCAGTGCCTGTACTACCAAAGTGTAACATATAAGAGGTATTTGATTACTGTACAGAGAAAAAAAAATCATCATTCTTGTAGGATGCAATAGCATTTCATAAAATCATCCTTTTTGCATGTGAACTTCCATCCATACTGAGAACAATAGGCACTCATACCATTGTGGAAAAGAAAATGTCGGAGAACATTATATCAATTAATTAGTCAATCCACTTGTATATCAATACTATCAAAGTTGCAGCTGCAAGATAAACACTGTTGCAGACTGCAGCTATGTTATCAAAGATGCCTCTGCTGCAGAATAAGCACTGGCACTGACTGCAGCTCCCAGATCAGTACTATTAAGACTGCATGTGCATGATAAATGCTTTTACAGATTGCAAATCCCCCCAAAATACTATCAAACACTGCAGTTTCAACATAAAAACTGAATAACAGCAGATCCCATATAAAAATTTCCACAAACTGCAGCTACCAGATCAGTAAAGACTGTAGCTGCAAAATAATAACTTCGAGAATGTAGCTAAGAGATCACTTCTATTAAAGACAGCAGTTCCAAGAAATCCCTGTTATAGACTGCAGCTCCCATTACAATATTATCAAAGACTGCAGTTCTTTGATAAACGCTCAGCATACAGATACCAGACCATTGCTACCACAGACTGCATTTGCAAAGTAGTCACTGTCATAGACCAACTCCAAGATCAGTATTATCCAAGAATCATGTTTTATATAAATACTATCAGAGTAGAGTTCCAAAACAATACCGTCAAAGACTGCAGCTCCAAGATAAATACTTTCCCAGGCTGCAGCTCCCATAACTACTATTAAAGACTGCAGCTTTTAGATAAACAGTGTTGCAGAATGCAGATCCCAGATCAGTGCAATTGCAAACTAAAGCTACAAATTAAGCAGTATCATAGAATGCAGCACCCTGCTCAATACTATCAAAGGCTGATCCCATATCAGTGCTAACACAGACTGCAGCTCCTGATGAGCACTTTGACTGACTTGAGCCCTAAGGTACACCTAGTCACAGACTGCAGATACCATATTAAAGGCGTAACATACTGCAGTGCCGCTGTTGGATTAACTTGTCACAGACTGTAGCTCCCAGTTTAATACTTTTCCAGACTGCAGATCCTGTATCAGTGGTATTACATACTGTGGTTGTAAGGTTACCTTTGTTACTGACTACAGCTCCCAGTTTAGTACTATCACAGACTGCAGTTCCTAGATCAATACTGTCACAGGCTTCAGCTCCCAAATCAATGCTGGCATAAGCATGATAAGCACTGTATAGACTGCAGACCCCAGATTAGTACTATCACAGACTCATGCACCCAGATCAGTGCTATCACAGACTCATGCACCCAGATCAGTGCTATCAAAGACTGCAGCTCCATTATAAACACTATCACAACCTTCAGATCCCTGATCGGAGCTTTCAAGACTGAATCTCGATGATAAACAGCAGCTGGATCAATAATGTTAAAGACTGCAGCTGCAAAGTAAACTCTTTTAACAGACTGCAGATCCAAGATCAACAATATGAAAGATTGCAGCTCCAAGATAAGCACTTTGTGAAAAACTGCAGATCCCAGGTTAGTGCAATCACAGACTTCAGCTAAATAAACAATGTCACTAACTACAGCTCTCAAGGTAAACACAGTTGCGGACTACAGCTCCAAGATTGATATTTTTAAAGAGTGCAGCTGCAAAACAAACATTTAAACTGACTTCAAATCCAAGATCAATGCTTTTAAAGTCTGCAACTACAAGATACACATTGTCACAGACTGCACCTCCTGGATGGTATCAGAGACTGCAATTTAAAAAACACTGACAGATTGCAGCTCCCAGTTCAGTACTATCTAAAACTGCAGCTGTGAAATAAATACCTTTCACAGACTGCAGATGTGAGATCAATACTATCGGACTGGCTTTATGATATGCACTTGTCAGAGAACATAGCTCCCAGATTAGTATTATCAGAATTTGCAAGTATTAGATAAACTCATGCAGAATGCAGTTCCCAGATCAGTGCTTCTACAGACTGCAGCTGCAAAATGAACTGTCACCAAATGCAGCTCTCAGTGCAATACTGTTAACCCTTACTGGATGGGCATGATCATTGGAACTATAACAGGTTTTGAGCGAACACTGGGCTAACTCTTATGAGGAATAATATCACGCACCGAACGGTTTAAATGAATTTAGTGTGAAAAATTATCATATCACTTCAGTGGACCATAAACTACTTATGACAACTGTAATAGCTCAGTAAGGGAGAAGTAGATCAGTGTGCTTAGAGATTTCATGGGGGATGTACTACCCCTCCGTAGCTTCAGGATGCCTTTTTAATTATTTACTTATAAATACTGTAAGATGATCATTGTCAGAGAGAGACTGTGGCTACCAGTAACATGCTATAGCTGCCAGATGAACAATGTTACTGACTGCAGTATGTAGATGAACATTGTCATGACAGCAGTTCTTGGGTGAACATTGTCACACATTGCAGCTACCAGATGAACAATATCACAAATTCCATTTACCAGATGCACTTAGTCTCAGACAGGAGGTCCCAGATGAAGGCACATAGACTGCAGTGCCCAGGTTAACTTTGGAACAAAGCACAGCTCACAGGTGAACGCTGTCACATGCAGCAGCCCCCAGCTAAATACTGTACTCACAGATTACAACCCCCAGGTAAACAGCCACAGACTACAGCTCCCAGACCATTACTATCACAGACTGCAACTCCCTGATAGATACTAGCATACAGCAGACTCCAGATCAGTACTATCACAGACTGCAGCTCTCAGATAAATACCAACATACAGCAGACACCAGATCAATACTGTCACAAGACTGCAACTCCCAGATAGGCACTATCATACAGTAGACACCAGATCAATACTGTCACGGACTGCAACTCTCAGATTGACTACTATACAGCAGACACCAGATTAATTCTAACTCAGACTACAACTCCCAGATAGATACTATAGTAGAATCACATCAACTGTGCATTTGATGTCTAGACCAGTCCCTTACGATGCTCCTGATTGGCTGTTGATAAGCCAATCACAGGGCTGGAAGCTCTCTCTCTCAAGAGAGTTCACATAAGCAGGATGTATGTTCCACCTCTTCTGAGGGATATTTTTAAAAGACTTATATCCCTTATGAGAGGTCGAACATAGATCCTACCCATGTGAACTCTCTTGAGAGACTGAGAGTTTTCAGCCCTGTGATTGGTTTATCAACAGCCAATCAGAAGCATTGTAAGGGACTGGCCTAGACATCAAATGCACAGTTGATGTGATTCTACTATAGTATCTATCTGGGAGTTGTAGTCTGAGTTAGAATTAATCTGGTGTCTGCTGTATAGTAGTCAATCTGAGAGTTGCAGTCCATGACAGTATTAATCTGGTGTCTGCTGTATGATAGTAATAGCACACAGCATACACCAAATCAATAATGTCACAGACTGCAACTCCCAGGTAGATCAATACTGTCACAGACTGCAACTCCCAGGTAGATCAATACTGTCACAGACTGCAACTCCCAGGTAGATCAATACTGTCACAGACTGCAACTCCTAGGTAGATCAATACTGTCACAGACTGCAACTCCCAGGTAGATCAATATTGTCACAGACTGCAACTCCCAGGTAGACACTAGCATACAGCAGACACCAGATCAATAATGTCACAGGCTGCAACTCATAGATAGACACTAGCATACAGCAGACACCAGATCAGTACTATTACAGACTGGAGCTCTTAGATTAACACTCACAGTCTGCAGCTCACAGATTATTAAATGTTCCTGACCATTATATGTGCAGTAATTTAGTTAAAAAACAATTGGTGATCTTTTGGAAGAATACCTTTTAGTTTACAAAGTATTTGCAAAATCATATGATTTATGTAATGATTTGAATTCTATAGAGATTTTCTTTATTCATTATCCAATAGTGCCTTAAAAGACTTTTCTAGTTCAGTCATTTACAGTATATCTTCTGATTCTAGTCCTATCCTATTGATATTGAGTCTAGAGTGTATACTTTGTTTCAGCTTGAGATTGCTGGGGTATTGTAATACTGCCTAGGACATTGGAAAAAGGATAATGTATTGTTGGATTCATATTAATGAAAGCTGTGCTTGAATTTATTAGAAATAAGTACATATGTCCCCATTTTTGGCTCAGTTGCTTGAAGTGAGATACAAAGTAATACAAAATTAAATTCTTTCTTTCAGAGATCATCCGTTGTGTTCGTACTTATTTACCACAGAAAAAACAACTCAGAAGCTATTTTTGGAAAGCATTCATACTGGGTCTATTTGTGTCAATGATTGCATTGTTCATTTCTCGAGTGAGTTGATTATTTGTTGGTGGTGGTGGTATGCATCATATTATTACCATTTAGCAGCATGATATGTAATTTAACTCATTCTTGTAACGGGAAATGTATGGTTTTGGTAAAATACAATACGTACTTTTTATTCCAAGAATAGGCGCACATTTAACTAACATTTAGAAAATTGTAGTTTTACACTTATGAACTTGTGTACCAGTAGAATGGCTTGATCCTGTGGGAATTATTAAGATTACTCAAGGTTTTTCCATAGTATTTTGAAACATAAATTTATCTCATAAAATATACTTTAGTTTAGTTTCCATAGTATTTTGTTATACAGAGTTATCTCATAAATTATACTTTAGTATAATTTATGAGATCAGATATCTACAATTACATGACATTACAGTAGTAAGCACTTTCAGTGTAAGGGATCAATATTAGCTTGTCTGTGGTGCACATTAGCTTAAAAGCTATTTGACCAGAGCATCTCAAGTGCACTGTATTTGACACATGAAGTACAGTATTTGTGCTTTTCACCAATATTCACATGAGACATTCATGATAGAATGCTTTTCATGAGCCATATTAATCTGTACATATAAATGTTGCTGGCATATGACAGTCGCAGCTCTTCTTAGAGTTTATGGTCATTTATGGGTCCACCAGTTACAATGTGTCTTGTTTCGTAACATCCCTTTAGTTTCTGACGAAATCGGAATGGTCCTTTGCCTTTGATCCTTTCTCTCCAGTCTCTTCCAAGTTAAGTGTCCAACTTTTCCTTAATAAACAGACATCAAATCTCATTGAAAGAATGCCATGTTGAAGTCAAATGGGTTCAATATGGAATTTGATGGGCAAGAGGGCCTTCAAATTGGGAGAATATCTTTCCCCTGGTTCACTTCTAAATGTATGTATATATTTTAAATTAGCTTTTTTTTCCCCTGCCATGCTGTCCAATCCCTCTTGTCTCCTCACTATCATGAAGATCAGTTGGGAATAAAATTGCTGGAATTGGAGTCCATTTTTAAAGCCATTAGGAGTAAGAACTGTGGTGGACTTGTTAACCACCCATAATTTTTGAGCCTGGGAGATATGATAATTATATTGGTTTCTCAGCAGTGGGATTAGCTTTTAGCACAGGCCCATGGATTTTTGGGTTGGGCTGGTTTCTGGGAATAGGACCCTTAACATTCTGAGTGGTTTGCCACCAAGATAATTAGTTTAACCCTTTAACGCCAATTGGACATATTAAACGTTGATGAAAATTGTCTGTCTGGTGCCGAACCGGCGAATGGTACATCGATAAAAAAATTTTTTTTTTTAATTTGCGGAAAAATAGTTATAGGCCTACTAGGCGAAAACTTTTGAATCACACGCCTTGGGGGATGCTGGGAGCTCATGGATCAAGGCGTTGTTTTGTTTACAATTGTTACCCAGGCGCGCAAGCGCGAATTTCCTTCTTCTCGCACTAAAAAGTATCAGCGACACATCTCAGAAATTATTTCACCACTTTCACATAATTTTTACACCACTTTATATTAGCTGTTACACGGAGTATTATATATGAAAATGTGCGCAATTTCATGTAAAATACAACTAAAAACAACTCATGGTTGTAGCTTTTATCAGTTTTGAAATATTTTCATATAAATAATGATAAGTGCCAAAATTTCAACCTTCGGTCAACTTTTACTTTACCGAAATGGTCGAAAAACGCAATTGTAAGCTAAAATCCTTATATTCTAGTAATATTCAATTATTTACCTTCATTTTGCATTAAATTGGAAGTCTCTAGCACAATATTTCGATTTATAATGAATTTATGAAAAAAACTTTTTCCTTACGTCTGCACGGTAACTTCCGAAAAAATCATAAATTTTTTTGTCCGATTGTCGTAATGCTTGCACCATTTTAAATTAGCCATTACATAAAGTTTTATATATGGATATATGCACAATTTCATGTGGAATACAACGAAAAACAACCCATGGTTGTAGCTTTTATCAGTTTTGAAATATTTTCATATAAATAACAATAAGTGCCAAAATATCGACCTTCGGTCCACTTTGACTTGACTGAAATGGCCAAAAAACATAATTGTAAGCTAAAATTCTTACATTTTATTGTAGTGTCTTACCGAACAATTAAACAGCCGTTATTTCCACGAGCGGCAGGAGACTTAAATTCAAATTTAGCGCGTAGGCGTCGCCAACACTGGTGGTGATGACGTCATCTCCCTCCACTCGCGGGAGAACCAGGTACAACTGCCCAGGTGAATTCAATTCTTTTCCTGCCGGCGTCCGGTGAACATCGGTGGTCGGTGCGGTTGGAAGACTTTGCTTCGCTTTTTTCTTGTGGATTTGATCTTCGGAATTGGTGAAGTACTCTTTTTTGGCGTTGTTGTTATTTTGCTTATTATTTAGGCGTTGCCATGTAGGATTCTAGTCCGTCGGGAGTTTGGTTTTGCATCTCAGGATGTAAAACTAGATTATCCAAGTTAGAGTATGATTCTCACACTAAATGTGTTAAGTGTAGGGGACAGGTTTGTTCAGCAGATCGAACATGTAACGAGTGTAGTGATTGGACTGATTCTCAATGGAAGTTTTTTAGTTCATACTCGGAGAAATTAGCTAAAGACAGAATTAGAAAAGCAGCGTTTAGGGAAAGTAGGCTTAGCTCTGCTTCGTCTTGCGATGCATCTGTTCCTTCTGTTTCTCCTCAAATTGTTATGTCTCCTTTAACTACACCTCCTATTCCTCCTCCTAATCCCACTTCTCCGGCTTCCCGTGTAGTTTCTTCCGACACCATTGCCAGTCTGGAATCGGAGGTTAGTTTAGATCAGAAATTTTCTGGTACTAGCGAATACGGTTTTGCAACTTGGTAATTCGGTTAAGACGTTTTTGGAGAAAGCGGCTTCAGGTAAGAGTGTAGTTGAGGTGCGTCTGTCTGTCCTGACACGTCTCCTAGACAAAGGTCACTTTCCAGCTCCCCCGCACCGGGGAGAAGAAAGACATTACCGGAAGTTACCAAGGGCAAGTCGAATCGGGATTTGCCCAAACAGACAGGCGCCTCTCTTGTTGAGCCTGTTGCGCCTCAACAGGGCTCGGTTAAGCGTTGGAAAGGTGTTGCGGTTAGACGCCTTTCGAATGATTCAAGCAATTCCTCTCCGGTCGCGCGGCGCTCTTGGCGAGATTCGCCCGTTTCGCGTCCCTTAAAGAGGCGTTCAGGCGCTGATTCTTCGCCTCCTCCAGTCAAGCGGTATAAGGAGCCTGAGAGTAGGGTTGCGCCTCGGCCGTTAGCGGCTCGTTCGTCGCCTCAATCTGTGCCTTTTTCGGCTCCATCTACTAGTAGAGATTGTGGTTTTAGCGCTGTAGCTAGCAGTTCTAAGGGTGTTTCTTTAGGCGCTTTCTCGTCTGTTTCGCCTCGAATTTCGGCGGCTCCGAGCGAGGCGCAAGTAGTTTTTCCGCCTCCTGCTGAACATTTAGGCTCTTCAAGCCTACGTTAACTGTTTTTGATTCGTCTCTGGCGCCTTTGCGCAAGCAGTTAGAGATGTTAACCAACTGGATGAATGAGTCCAAGGGTGGTTCGAAACCTTCAGATCCGGTTGTAGTCCCGTCTACTTCTTCGGCGGTATTGGAGAATGAGGAAGAAGTAGAGGAGGAGGATTCACATCACCTCTCGTGTTATTCACGTCTCCTTAGATTTCTTCTGGTATCTTATCCAGATTATTTTGAGAAAGCGGCTCCGCGCTCCCCAACTTCGACTTTTTTGATGAGGAGGAAAACTTCAGACCCTCTCCTCCCAAAACTTGTTCTATCTAAAGCGGTTAGACATTCGTTGAAAGAGACGGAGAAATGGATGTCTATGAAAAGAGACTTAGGGAAGGCGCTTTTTGCTTACCCTCCCTCTAAGTTGCTTCGTAAGAGGTATAGGTTTTATGTAACTGGGGAAGCTCCTTCTCTGGGAGTTTCTGCCTCCTCCCAGGGAGACTTCTCCAGTTTAATCGACTTCCTCTAGAAGAATTCTGCTTTCGCCGCAGTGAAAGTTTCCTTTACAGCGCCTGAGTTGGACCACGTTGTAAAGAACCAATTTAAACTTTTGGAAGTCTTTAGCTTCCTTGATTGGACTATTGGCGCTTTAGCGGCCAAGATCGAAGACTGTCCTTCTCTTTCTCAGGAGTTAGCGGAGGATTGGATTGGTGTTCTGTCCTGTGCGGACAAATCCATTAGGGATGGATGTGATGAGTTAGCTTCGCTTATCGCCTTTGGTACACTTAAGAAAAGGCAACTTTGGTGCTCCTTTGCTTCTAAAAGGGTTACTTCCCAACAGAAGCCTGCTCTCTTGTTTGCTCCTTTTGTGAAAAGATAACCTCTTTCCAGACGATGTAGTGTTGTCAATTTCGTCTGCGCTAGATAAGAAATCTACTTCGGATTTACTGGCACAGTCTACTAAGAGACCTAAAGCTCCTTTGGAGACTGTTCCTTCGGTTTCTCCTCTGGCCCAAGCGCCTTTTCGAGGAGAAAACCAAGCGCTTCT
Source organism: Macrobrachium nipponense (assembly GCF_015104395.2). Taxonomy (NCBI): domain Eukaryota; kingdom Metazoa; phylum Arthropoda; class Malacostraca; order Decapoda; family Palaemonidae; genus Macrobrachium; species Macrobrachium nipponense. The sequence goes on from NC_061107.1 coordinate 110,369,539, forward strand.
TTCGGCCGAAGTCAAATTTGCGACCTCAGTCTAAGACCTCGGCCAAGGTTAACAAACCTTCCAAATGAAAGCTCGGTTCTTCATGCACCAGTGGGAGCCAGGCTGGCTCTGTTTTGGGAGGAATGGGAAAACAGAGGAGCAGAAGCCTGGGTAGTGCAAGTACTCAAGTTCGGCTATCGTATTCCTCTCGTTTCACCTCCCTCGCTCTCACCTGTGCCAATTCCATTCCAGGCATACTCTCCGGGCTCAGACAAATTTCTGGCGCTAGCCGCAGAAGTGGAAGCGCTTGTTCTCAAAGAAGCGATAGAACAGATAGAAGGGGATTTTCCTCCAGGCTTTTACAATCGCCTTTTTGTAGTTCCCAAGTCATTAGGGGGCTGGAGGCCGGTTTTGGATGTGAGCGCCCTGAACTTGCATGTCCAGAAAACAAAATTTCATATGGAGACCACTCGGTCGGTTCTGGAGTCCATCAGACAGGGGGATTGGATGGTTTCTCTGGACATGCAAGACGCTTATTTTCACATTCCGATACATCGCGAATCTCGGAAGTACCTGAGGTTCATGTTCGAAGGCAAGGTTTTTCAGTTTCGGGCGCTTTGCTTCGGACTGGCGACCGCTCCTCAAGTTTTCACCAGGGTTCTATCCCCGATAGGAAGCTGGTTGCACATATTAGGAGTAAGAATCTCCCTCTATCTGGACGATTGGCTTCTCCGGTCGGAATCAGAGAGTCGGTGCATGAAGGACCTTGGAACAACTCTGGATCTTGCCAGAAAGTTAGGAATTCTGGTCAACTAACAGAAGTCCCAGTTGGTTCCATCTCAGAGCATCCTTTATTTGGGGATGACTCTGAATGCTCAAGTTTTTCGGGCTTTTCTGTCCCCGAAGAGGGTCCAAGGCTGTCTGGAGACAGTTCAGGAGTTCTTGGACAAAAAGGTAAGTTCTGCCAATCAGTGGATGAGGCTCCTGGGCAAATTGACGTCAGTGGAGAAATTTGTGACGTTGGGAAGACTGCACATGAGACCTCTGCAGTTTTTCCTGAGAGCCTCTTGGTGCAGGAAGACGCAACCAGACTCGATTACCTTTCCTGTCACAGATCAAATAAAAGAGGACCTAAGGTGGAGCCTCTCTCGGCAGAACAAGGTTGGAAGAAGGCGGGTTAGATTTACGACCCATCCTCCCGAACCTACAGTTCTTTTCCGACGCATCGGACACAGGTCGGGGAGCCCTGCTGGGAAATCAACGGACTTCAGGAGCTTGGTCGGAGAAGGAGAAGAAGTTCCACATAAATGTAAAGGAACTTTTAGCAATTTTCCTGGGGCTCAGACAGTTTCGGAGCTTAGTAGAAGGTCAGGTAGTGGCAGTGCATTCCGACAACTCCACGGCTCTCTCGTACGTGCGGAAACAGGGGGGGACTCAGTCTTTCTCTCTATACGAAGTAGCCAAGGATCTCCTCCTGTGGTCAAACGAAGCGAAGGTTCAGCTAGTCCCGAGATTTGTTCCGGGAAAGATGAACGTCCTGGCGGACGAGCTAAGTCGTCAACAGCAAGTGTTACCTCTGGAGTGGACTTTGGACAACAAGATTTGTCAGAAACTTTGGCGCCTTTGGGGACGACCGTCCATAGACCTGTTCGCTACATCGAGGAACAACTGTCTTCCTCTCTTTTGTTCTCCAGTTCCAGATCCTCTAGCTTGGTCGGTGGACGCAATGCTGTTGGATTGGTCGGGTCTGGAAGCTTATGCATTCCCTCCGTTCGGTCTAATAAGAGAGGTGCTGAACAAGTTCATGTCGCACAGCAATGTAACACTAACGTTAATCGCTCCCTTTTGGCCCAGGAAAGAGTGGTTCCCGGACCTTCTCCAGTTGTTAGTAGACTTCCCCAGACTTCTTCCTCCAGAGAAGTGGCTTCTCAAACAACCTCACTTCAAGAGGTTCCACCAAAACTTGTCCGCTCTAGCTCTGACAGGGTTCAGACTGTCCGGAATCTTGTCAGAGCGAAAGGGTTTTCAAGAAGAGCTGCAGAAGCTATCGCTCGTTGTAGGAGAGAGTCTTCTAACAAACTCTATCAAGGGAAGTGGAGAATCTTCAGAGAGTGGTGTAGAAGTGCTAAAGTCTCTACTTCTGCGACCTCTTTAACGGAAATAGCAGATTTTCTTCTATTTCTTAGGAACTCTAAGAAACTGGCTCCTTCAACGATCAGAGGATATAGAGCCATGCTTTCTTCAGTTTTTCGACATCGAGGTTTGGATATTTCCTCCAATACAGATTAGGTCTTTCGAAACCACTAAGCTCCCGCAGGATACAGTGGCTTGGAACTTAGATGTGGTGCTTAAGTTCCTCATGGGGCCACCGTTTGAGCCTTTGAAGTCGGCTTCACTCAGGAACTTGACTAAGAAGGCACTTTTTCTTATTGCACTAGCTTCTGCTAAGCGTGTCAGCGAATTGCACGCTATAGACAAAAGAGTCGGTTTCTCTCAAGGCAATGCTGTATTTTCGGTATCTTTGACCTTTCTAGCCAAAAACGAGAATCCATCTAATCCTTGGCCGAGGAGTTTTATGGTAAGGAACTTATCTGATTTGGTTGGACATGAGGAGGAAGAAAGGCTCTTATGTCCAGTCAGGGCTATTAAGCAGTATCTGTTTGCCACTAAGGGTATTAGAGGACAATCTTCTAAGCTCTGGACCTCGGTTCAAAATCCCTCTCGTCCTCTTTCTAAGAATGCTATATCGTTCTTTATTAGAGAGCTTATCAGGGAAGCTCACTCGCAGTCCGAGAACGACAATCTTTCCGTTCTGAGAGTTAAAGCTCACGAGGTTAGAGCAGTGGCAACTTCTTTAGCATTTAGAAAGAATTTATCTTTAGCTTCGATTCTTCAGAGCACGTTCTGGAGATCGAATTCGGTTTTTGCGAGTCATTATCTCAAAGAGATAGAAACGGTTTTCGAGGATTGTAAAACGTTAGGTCCGGTGGCGGTTTCTGGCATGGTGTTGGGAGAAACGGCACAGGGGTCGTCACCTCTATGCTAACTTTTCACCTTGAAATAGGTTGTCGAGTTCAAGGGAAGCTGGGGGTACTGAGTACCTGGGATACTCACCAGTCTGTTAGGTCAGATTTTATAATGGTTGGGTATATATGTTTTTAAATCTGGTGTTGGTGACAAATGTTTTGTATGATTGAATTTCTGGTCTTAGCCCAGGGCAAGGGCAATCTTTGTTGTTACTATCCTCCGTCAGTCAGCCTTGACTCGCTTGAACTACGGAAGGATTCCACTCCTGTAGAGGCTAACTTTGGTCAAATTCCAACTCCTCTACAATAGTAAGAAGAGCACCGACCAGAGGCAGTAACAGTCTGCTGTAGCTCTCTTACAAGGTAAGGTACAACAGACACCTTGAGTGTTTACTGGTATTGTAATAAATGTAACCATTTAGAAATACTAGTGGTCCACTGAATCCCACCTTCCTATAAATGTGTAATCAGCTGTATAATTGTTCGGTAAGACACTACAATAAAAATGAAATTTTCATTATTAAAATGAAGTTTTATTGTATACTTACCGAACAATTATGATTATACCCACCCTCCTCCCCTTAGGTAGACGGACGGGCAGAAAGAATTGGATTCACCTGGGCAGTTGTACCTGGTTCTCCCGCGAGTGGAGGGAGATGACGTCATCACCACCAGTGTTGGCGACGCCTACGCGCTAAATTTGAATTTAGTCTCCTGCCGCTCGTGGAAATCACGGCTGTATAATTGTTCGGTAAGTATACAATAAAACTTCATTTTAATAATGAAAATTTCATTTCTAGTAATATTCAATCATTTACCTTTATTTTGCAACAAATTGGAAGTCTCTAGCACAATAATTAGATTTATGGTGAATTTATGAAAAAAAAACATTTTCCTTACGTCCGCGCAGTAACTCTTCTGAAAAAAATCAGAAATTTTTTCGTCCGATTGTCGTAATGTTTGCACCTTTTTAAATTAACAGTTACATAAAGTTTTATATATGAAAATGTGCGCAATTTTGTAGAATACAACCAAATACAACACATGGTTGTAGCTTTTATCAGTTTTGAAATATTTTCATATAAATAACGATAAGTGCCCAAATTTCAACCTTCGGTCAACTTTGACTCGACCGAAATGGTAAAAAAACGGCAATTGTAAGCTAAAACTATTACATTCTAGTAATATTCAATCATTTCCTTTATTTTGCAACAAATTGGAAGTCTGTAGCACAATATTTCGATTTATGGTGAATTTATGAAAAAAAAACATTTTCCTTACGTCCGCGCGGTAACTCTTCCGAAAAAAATCAGAAATTTTTTTGTCCGATTGTCGTAATGTTTACACCTTTTTAAATTAGCCGTTACATAAAGTTTTATTTATGAAAATGTGCGCAATTTCATGTAGAATACAACAAAAACAACCCATTGTTGTAGCTTTTATCAGTTTTGAAATATTTTCATATAAATAACGATAAGTGCCAAAATATCAACCTTCGGTCAACTTTGACTTGACTGAAATGGTAAAAAAATGCAATTGTAAGCTAAAACTCTTACATTCTAGTAATATTCAATCATTTACCTTTATTTTGCAACAAATTAGAAGTCTCTAGCACAATATTTCGATTTATGGTGAATTTTTGAAAACTGCTTTTATTTTTGTTATATACCAAAATCATTGCAATTTAGTGTACAATACAATGAAAAAATAAATAACTTATTAACTTTAACCGTTTTGCTCACAGCGCGATTTGTATACAATTATATATGAAAAATTTTTTTTTGTGCTGTCATATACATATTCCAATATTTATATATGATAATGATATTTTTTTCATTTCTGATGGTTGCATACTAAACTTCAGGCAGTGACAAAAAAATGAGCCAAAAATGAACTCTTAATCTTGAAAATTAAGCGTGGTGTGATTATTTGAAAAAAAAAACTTTTTTTCCACTTCGGCGCTCACTTGCAAACCCCGCCGGCATACGGGAGACACTTTCGGAAATACCCGCTCGGCGTTTAAGGGTTAAGGGTGTTTGCATTCTTTTAATGCTCTCAGTCTCCTCAAATACCTTTGGCTTACACTTGAGCCAGTAACATGAGCCATCCTAATCATGTTGGTGCTATCCCTTCAGGGAAGGGTAGGGAGTGGACTGGTTTTCTTGTTGAAGGAATGTGTGCTCAAGTCAAGGCTTGTGTTTTTTCAGGAAGTCTTATTTAACCTTTTTTCAAGCCTATACTATATTATGAAAAACACCAAAATTACCCCTGCTACCATAGTCCCTGTTAAAGACCACCAGGCACAGGTAATGATTTCTGGCTATAACTTTAATTTGGGAAATGGTTATTTCCTCAAAGCAGACACTGGGACACCAAGGTAAAATTAAAAATGGTGGAAGTCAAGTATGTATTTTGAAAGTATGTTGGTTTGACAATGAATTCAAAAATTTTGGCAAGCTATTCAATACTATTAATGAATAGGGACCAGTAGAAAATTGAGGTCAAAGTAACTGGTGAAAACTGTTTGGAGTGCCCTTGCTACATTTTTTAGCAGCTTTGCTAAGGAAGCCAAAGAAACAATTACAAATAGAGAAGATATGTATAACACTTCATTGTCAATTTTAAGCTCCAAGAATTAGGTAGACTAAGAATTGGGCCACATTTCCAAGTTATTTTATGAATTGTCAGCAGGATTTCCATTGTGGTATGTATCATTAAAATTCCAAATTTAGTAACAGTCTAAAATGTCTATCATATTTTGAAAGATATGTTGGTAAAATAGCAAAGAAAATATGAAAAAATCATCCTTGATTTGACGTGGAAAGATACAGGGATAGAGTATTAACCCTTTAATGCTGAAGGGGTATAATAAAAATCGTCTCCTGTATGCCAAGGGGGTCTCGGAGTGAGCGTCGAAGAGGAAAAAATGTTTTTTTCAAAAAGTCACAGCTCGCTTAGTTTTCAAGATTAAGAGCTCATTTTTGGCTCCTTTTTTGACATTGCCTGAAGTTTAGTATGCAACCATCAGAAATGAAAAAAAAATCATTATCATATATAAATAATGCGATATATGATAGCGCAAAAACCAAATTTCATATATTATTGTATTCAAATCGCGCAGTGAGCAAAACGGTTAAAGCTAACGAGTTAATTTTTTTTCGTTGTTTTGTACACTAAATTGTGATCATTTTGGTATATAACACATTGTAAAACGATCAAAGCAACACAGAGAAAATATTATCACAAAATGATGCATGAATTCGTAACGTGCGGACGTAAAAAAATGTTTTTTTTCAAAAATTCACCATAAATCAAAATATTGTTCTAGAGACTTCCAGTTTGTTTCACAATGAAGATAAATGATTGAATATTACTATACTGTAAGAGTTTTAGCTTGCAATTGCAGTTTTCGACCATTTCAAACGAGTTAAAGTTGACCGAATGTCGAATTGTTTTATATATTTTTTTTATATGCAAATATTTCGAAAATGAGTAAAGCTACAACCTTCAATTATTTTTTGTTGTATTCTACATGAAATTGCACACATTTTCATATATAAAACTCTATGAAACGCCTAATATGAAACGGAGCAAATATTATGAGAATGCGACATACGGATTTCGGAGATTTGCGGCGGAGAATCCGCGCACGGAGGGAAGGAAAGTTTTTTTTTTTAATTCACCATAAATCTAAACATTGTGCTAGAGACTTCAAATTTGTTTCAAAATGAAGATAAATGACTGAATATTACTAAACTGTAAGAGTTTTAGTTTACAATTACGTTTTTCGACCATTTCGGTAGAGTCAAATTTGACCGAACGTGGTTTTTTTCTATTTATCGTGATTTATATGCAAATATTTCGAAAATGAGAAAAGCTACAACCTTCAATTATTATATGTTCTATTCTACATGAAATTGTGCACATTTTCATATATAAAACTTTATGTAACTGATAATTTAAAATGGTGCAAACATTACGACAATTGGACAAAAAAATTTCTGATTTTTTTCGGAAGAGTTACCGCGCGGACGTAAGGAAAATTTTTTTTTTTTTTTTTTCATAAATCCACCATAAATAAAGATATTGTGCTAGACTTCCAATTTGTTGCAAAATGAAGGTAAATGATTGAATATTACTAGAATATAAGAGTTTTACTTTACAATTCCGTTTTTCGACCGTTTCGGTAGAGTCAAAGTTGACGGAAGGTTGAAATTTTGGCAATTATCGTTATTTATATGAAAATATTTCAAAACTGATAAAAGCTACAACCATTGGTTATTTTTAGTTGTATTGTGCATGAAATTGCGCACATTTCCACATATAAAACTTTATGTAACGGCTAATTTAAAAAGGTGCAAACATTACGACAATCGCACGAAAAAATTTATGATTTTTTCGGAAGAGTTACCGCGCGGACGTAAGGAAAAAGCTTTTTTCATAAATTCACCATAAATCAAAATATTGTGCTAGAGACTTCCAATTTGTTGTAAAATGAAGGCAAATGATTGAATATTACTAGTATATAACAGTTTTATCTTACAATTGTGTTTTTTTACCATTTCAGTAGTCAAAGTTGACAGAAGGTTGAAATTTTGGCACTTATCATTATTTATATGAAAATATTTCAAAACTGATAAAAGCTACAACCATGGGTTGTTTTTAGTTGTATTGTGCATGAAATTGCGCACATTTTCATATATAATACTCAATGTAACAGCTAATTTAAAATGGTGCAAAAATTATGTCAAAGTGACAAAATAATTTTTGAGATTGTCACTGATACTTTTTAGTGCGATAAAGAAATTCGCGCTTGCGCGCCTGCGTAACGATTGTAAACAAAACAACGCCTTGATCCGTGATTTCCCAGCATCCCCCAAGGCGCGTGATTCAAAAGTTTTCGCCTGGTAGGCCTACAAGTATTTTTCCGTAAATTTTTAAGAAAACTTTTTTATCGACGTACTATACGTCCAATCGGCACCCGACAGACAATTTATGTCGACGTTTAATATGTCCAATCGGCGTTAAAGGGTTAAAAGAAGCTTTGGAAAAATTGGAAAATCTTCCTTGATTAATGCCAAAGATGAATGGCAGGCTATAATGCTATCAAATTTGAGAACCTCTGAAGATGCCATCATTGGCTCTCTGAAGCCACACACTTCCTTCCGATTAGAAAATTTTAACCCATGTCCTCAGAATGTTTATGCCATAAAAGAAACTAAATGGCAAAATAATGCAGCTCTTGTAATGTTCTCATGTAAATATGTACCAGAATTTATCATCATTAGACATCCAAATTTGAGAATAAGAAAATACAGATTAAGATCAAGACAGGAAAATATGAGAACAACAAAAGAGTCTTCACATGTACGACAACAGTCGCATCATCTCAGACAGATATTATCTCCTCTGTGAAGGGGACCAGTCACCTCGGTCTCAACACTGTCCTTGATATTGATTTCAGAGAAGCAGTTGAAACAGCGCACAATGAGTGTATTAGTTACAATATAGTAAAGGGATGATTATGGATGCCAACAAATTGCCTGACTCTCTCAAGGGCAAAAATTATCACTAAAATGACAATATATAGTTTAAAAAAATCATCTCATGATCATGTTCATTCTAGTAATTTACCTACTGTAACAGAACATTCGACTTGTTCATATAAGAAACAAACCTTTGGTTTTAACATTAGGATGATATTTAAGTGCCAGCTGGAAATCCGATAAAATTAATAAAGAACTTGTGTGATTCAGGGACTGTTGGCATCTGTACCTGCTCATGGGTTATTTGGTAGTTCCCCAATGCCCTGGGCATCCTGTGAGCTTATCAGTTACTTTCTTACCTTAAGAGAGGATGTGATTACTCTATCTCTTTAAAGCAGGTTTGGTTTGCTCTTTTTTTTTCTTCTTCTTCACTACCTTTTCTGTGTGTGCTCTCAGTGTGTGTGTGTGTGTGTGTATGTGTGTGTGTGTGTGTGATATGGTAGGTTTGAGTAAGTTTTGAGATCATGTGACGGGATCATAAGTTAAACAAGCAAGTAAGACCTCCCCACATTTACGTTAATCAATCCTGGCTTACGAATTTCCCCCAGCCACTTTCCCCTTTGTTACTTTAATTACCAACAGGACACCTGGTTCAGCAAGGCAAAACACACACACACACACACACACACACACACACACACACACACACACACACACACACACACACACACTTACTCACCAGGAAACTAGACACAATAATTGCAAGAAGCTGTGCTTTCAACACTGTATGGCTGTCAAAAAAACAAACTCCACTACTAATAACAAACTGTCAAACACCAAACCAACTGTAACCAACAAACTGCTGAATACCAACACAAAAACACCAAACAAGCACCAAGACTACACACCACCTCACAAACAAAAAAAACTCCAAACAAGCACCAAGACTGCAGAAAAAAAAGAAAAAAAAAGCAAACAAACAAGCACCACAGAACTCGATTACTGGATACCCTCACTGACTGACTGCTTCTCACTCCGACTGCCTTCACTGACTGACTGCCTCTCAATGAGCCAACATGCCCACCAAACAAGCAGTTCACTCATCAACCACCCATTCATCAATCTCTCTCTCTCTCTCTCTCTCTCTCTCTCTCTCTCTCTCACTCAAGCAGCCCTTGAGAATGTTGTCAAATGCAACCAATTCATCAATTCCCCCATATTTCCTCCCCAGTTACATTTGACAACATCCTCTCACATATTCACAACATCCACACTAAATAGCCCTCTTTAAAACCCAGGGATGTTTGAATACTGACCCCCTGGATCTTGTTCGAGGCCCCTCACACACTCTAAGTCATATCATCATTCACTTCTTCCATACCACTTTCACAAACTCACACTATCTCCCACGCTACTGTCCTCCAGAATCCCACCTACTATCTCACATACCCCTTCTAACTCTTGGCCCAATATCTCCCGTATCTCTGCCACCAAATCACCTACCTCATTCATATCCCTGCCAAACTCCTGAAGAGACTCATTCATACTGCTAATCACTTCCCTACTACTTGGTTCCCTTCCTTCAAAATCTCCCTAAACTCTGTCAACTCAAACCCATACGCACTGTAAGTCTTATCCCTTCCCTCCCCAGGCTTATCTGTATTGCACGCCCTATCAATCATCTCTACCCTAACACTAACCCCTTCATCATGCATTCCTCGCCTTTCCCTTTCATTCCCTTTTCTTACCTTCCTTTGCTTTCTTCCATACTCAACCAATACTAACTGCTGATCCCCCAAATCCATGTGCTCACTGATGCTCGGCTCATATTTACTTTCAACCACTCACTCATCACATTCTCATGGACATACTGTGGCACATCCCTCCACCTGCGGAGCTGATTATGATGCGCCGCCCTGACGTCATCCATACCCCCATCCATTTGCAACTTCCCCAAAACATAACTTAACCCACTTGATCCCATTTCCAAAACCTCAAAAGGGCCCTCAAACTTTTCCCTTACCTTACTCATATTCATTCTTCCCCTCCCAATCAGCTCTTTCAACACTTTATCCCCCAACCCTAAAATTTTCAAACCTCTCACTTGCTCTCTTCCACACATCCCGATCACTCTGATAACCCAACCTTGGCCTAATGATTCCCTTAAAATTCAACACATACTTACAGGGGGACATACCTATGCTCTTTTGCAATGCAGCATTATATGTACACCCACACTGCACGCCCCACATGCATATACCAATCATTACCACACTTACTCATCCTTTGCAAAATCTCAGTCAACATCCTAATAATCCTTTCAGCTGAACCATTTGCACTGGGCATATACGGAGTAGAATAAACATGTACAATACCCCATTCCCTCAGCATTTCCTCAAACCCCATCCGACAAACTCGGATCCATTATCACTCAACATTCTCACAGGCTTACGCACACACACGTCAGCAACATCACTTCTCTCACCATTCATGCAACAGTCTCACTCCTCTTATTCTTGATGGGGACTGCATACGCAAATTTGCTCATGTGGTCCACCATCACAATCATTCCCACATTCCCTCTCATAGTCATTGGCAAAGAAACACAGTCAATCACAAGCATTTCAAACGGAGTTCCCGGACCTTGGGTTGGAAGGAGTGTCACTTGAAGTGGTTGAGGATTTGCCCATTACACTAGATGTGGGTACAGGTAACAGTGTTAATGAGGCTAGCTTAGTTAGTCATCGGGGTCATTCCTCAAGTCAATCTGATTCTTCCACTCCCTCTCCTTCCAATTCCTTCATGGGTTTCACAGGAGGGTTGCCCCCTTCTAGGTCGCATTCCTTCTCTGTGATACCTAAAATAAAGAGAAAACCTTCAAGTAAAACCTTGCTTAAAGGCAAATCAGAGTCAAAGCCAAGGCCTGGAAAAGTGCCAGGTGTTCATACACATATTAAACCTAGGCTGAAGTCTCTTTCTAAGTCTTCAAACCCAAGGTCTCAAGAAGGAAATTCTTCCCATTGCCCCACAAGTCCCATACCATCAACGTCTATTGATCGGATACCTCATAAGGTACCGCAAGGGGGGCAGGAAGATTCCCCTTTAGTCGGCCAAGACCTGTTCAACACGAATATTTTAAATCAGGTCAGTAGCCTAGGTAGCTTAGTAAGTTCAGTTGCAGCAAGGTTTGAAGAAGTGTTTAAGAGATTAGGTACACAGGACTTCCTGATTGCAGGTCTCAGACAGGAGTCGGCAGTTCCGGCACCTCCTAGTAACTTGGTGCAAGGCCAGAGCATGCCTGACGGGACCACGCTCCCTCCGTTCCACCCTAGTAATCCTTGGAGGGTGGCGAACTTCGCTCCGTTTGTCAACGGGATGTTGACTATAGAAGGTTGTGGTACACGTAGATTTAGAGTTCTTCCCTGAAGGGTTACAGCCACCATTTATAGGTTATGTTAGGCTTACGGAGGCAGCTCTGGTTAGAGAGGATAAGGTCCCCAAGGAGACGGTTATCCTTTCTAGAGATCAGGCTCAGCAAGCATGGGTACGGAGCCTGGAAGAGTGGAACTGCGCAAATACTAGGGTAACAGCATTTAAAAGCCCTTTCACGATGTTTACGACTGATGATGGGAACCCGTTACCTTTTACATCAAAGGTAGCAGAGCTTACCCTTCAGGCAGTGACGGGAAGAGCCCATGCCCCAGTTTAGGGAGACAGATCCCACATCAATGCTACTCCCAGGTAGGGAGGATTTGTGGGAGGATTTGCTGGCTACATTCTCGGTAGGCAAGCTTAAGCCAGACTGTGCAATCACTTTGTTTAGTGAGCGCCTCCCTAGGTTGTCAGATGCACTGATTCAAGCCGAATTTGATGCTAGGACATGTCTCGCAAGGTCTCTTAACTCCCTAGTGATGACGGAGACGGCGGCTTTGGAGTACGGTCAGGAGCCGCTGTTTAAGGTCATTGCGAAGTCGTTACTTTTGAGCATGCAATGTGACTTGTACGATTTTGCGGTTGCTAGGAGAAATTGCAGGAAGCATGTTCTATCCGAGGCTACGATTAGGCACGAACCCAACAAGCTTCTGGCTTCCTCAATTTGGGGTGCAGATCTCTTCCCAGCTTCTGCAGTAAAACGAGGTTCAGAATGAGGCATCACGTCTTAATCAAAGCATCAGGTTGCGTTGGGGTATCCCTTACAAGAGGAAATCAGAGTCTTCTTCCTCCAGTTTTAGGGCTAGGAAGAGGCACAGGAGATTCCAACCTTTCCAAGTTCCACAACAGCATCCTGTGCTACAGGCTGTACCAGTTCAGCAGGTACCCCAGCCTTCGACTTCTAAGGCTCAGCCTCAGCACCAGCATCAATTTGTCCTCCTTTCGCCGTCAACTAACCGACAGGCTCCCCCACAGTATTCGGTGTAGCCTGCATATAATCTGGTCTATGAAAGTCGGGCATTTCAACCTTTTGCCAGGGTTGCTAGGGGTGGCAGGGCTAGAGGCTCCTTTCGTCAGAGTGGAGGAACCAGAGCCCAAGGGCGAGCTAGAGGTGCAAGGTCAGGAAGAGGAACCAGACCCTCATCATCTCAATGAAGTTTCTCAGGTAGGAGGCAGGCTGTACCTCTTTCGGCATCGTTGGGGGTTCAGCAGTTGGGCGAAAAGCATAGTATCCAGGGGCCTAGGCTGGAGTTGGAGTTGGATCAATGGTCACAGATGTTCTGTTGAAAGCCAAGCTCAAGGACATCAATCGAGTTTGGCGTTCAAAGGCCAATGCCAGGTGTCGGGACAAGATTGCCCGGATACCTCTGATTCTCAGGAAACGTCTTCGTCCTTGGGCAAAGGCCGCGAACCTAGCCAAAGAGATTCCGTTTCAGTTCCCTTCCCCATCCCTAGTGGTGCACACAGACGCATCACTGACAGGTTGGGGAGGTTATTCACAGCATAGAAGGTTCAAGGAACTTGGTCACCTCAGTTCCAAAAGCTTCACATCAACGTCCTGGAAGCTATGGCAGTGTTTTTGACCTTGAGGAAGCTCCGTCCTCCGAAGAAGACTCATATCAGGTTGGTCCTCGACAGTGCGGTAGTGGTACACTGTATAAAGAGAGGTGGTTCTAAGTCAAGTCATGTGAACCACGTGATGATAGCAATTTTTTCTCTAGCAGCCAAGAACACCTGGCATCTATCGGCTACCCATCTGGCAGGAGTCCACAATGTAGTAGCAGACGCACTGTCCCGATCAGTCCCCCTGGAGTCAGAATGGTCACTGGACCGGGAATCCTTCAAGAGAGGTTGCAGGAGAGTACCGGGTCTGGAAGTAGATCTGTTCGCTACAGAGGCAAACCACAAGCTGCCTTGTTACGTAGCCCCAAATCTGGACCCTCTGGCATACACTACGGACGCTCTAAGTATAGATTGGAACCAGTGGAGGAAGATTTATCTATTCCCTCCAGTGAACCTTCTCCTGAAGGTGCTACACAAGTTGAGATCTCTCCAAGGTCAGGTGGCTCTCATAGCTCCACACTGGCCCAAGAGCAATTGGTGTCCCCTTCTCCTGGAGCTAGGTCTTCATCCTCATCCTCTCCCGGACTTGAGGTTGTTGCAACAAGTACAAACGAGGACTGTGTTCGATTCCTCAGGTCTTCACAAAACCCTAACTTTATGGATTTCATGAAGTTTGCAGGTAGGAGAGTAGGGGACATTGATCCACAGAACATTTTGTTCTTGGAGTCAGACAAAAGAGAATCTACACTTCGCCAGTATGATTCAGCAGTTAAGAAATTGTCTACATTTCTCAAGGAATCAAATATCAAAGTATAATGACAATGAACGTGGCTATAACCTTCTTCAGGACTTTATTCGAACAAGGCTTGGCAGCTGCCACAATAACAACCACTAAGTCAGCTCTGAAAAAGATTTTTCTTCTCGGGTTTGGTATAAATCTAACTGAGTCTTATTTCACCTCAATTCCAAGAGCATGTGCACATCTGCGGCCCGTTCACAGGCCGTCGTCAGTGTCATGGTTTCTTAACGATGTTCTCAGGTTAGCTTCCAAAACAGACAACTTAAGGTGTGATTATCAAACCCTTTTGCGTAAGACACTGTTTTTATCAAGTCTGGCTTCAGGTGCCAGGATATCGGAGCTGTCATCATTATCTAGGGACCAAGGGCATATAGAATTCCTTTCCTCGGGTGACGTGTTGCTTTCGCCAAATAAAGAATTTCTGGCTAAGAATGAGGACCCTTTGGTAAGGTGGTCCCCATGGAAGATTGTTCCGCTTCCGCAGGATCCATCTTTATGTCTTGTTAAAACTCTTAAGGACTATTTATCTAGAACATCTACCTGTTCCAAAGGCCCGCTCTTCATTAGGAACGGTGGTGGTACCATATCTCTAAAGGGTATTAGACAACAAATTTTGTATTTTATCAAGAAAGCCAGCCCAGGGTCATTTCCCAAGGTGCATGACATTCGGGCTATAGCAACTTCTATAAATTTCTTCAAATATATGAACTTTGATGATCTGAAGAAGTATACTGGTTGGAAGTCGCCCTCGGTTTTCAAAAAGCATTACGTTAAGTCTTTGGAGGATCTTAAATATCATACCATAGCAGTAGGGAGACCAGTGTACCCTGCCTTTAGAAACAGCAGTAATAGTGCTGTCCTTGTGTCATATGAATCTTTTCCTTTATGTCAGCCTCATTAACATTCTACCTACCTCAGCAAATATATTTGTTATTAGAATTTGAGTATTATATTAGATTTATACAAATTATGTGGTAATTATATTTTATGTGGGTAATTTGTTTCCACATGTTATTGCTATATGGTGTATGTTATAGGTAATGAATTATATTTTTTCAATTGTAAACTGTTTAATGGTTTCTTTAAACCTAATTAATTCAAATTACCCTTGTATTTAATTTTAGAAGGATGTAGCTTGGTGTTTTCTCTGGTACAATTTCACGGAGCGACACGGCTGAGCCCAGAAAAGGGATTTTGATGTAGGAAAAATCTATTTCTGGGCAAGGAAGTTGTGGTCGCCCAGTGAAATCCCCCCGATTCCCCCCCCCCCCCCCCCCCCCACCCCCCCCCCCCCCCCCCCCCCTTGCTGTGCACCAAGTTTCAATGCTATCGATAAGTATGACGTCACAGACGCATTCAACGGGGTAGCAGGGTGTGACCTATGGGTCAGCTCCCCGTATTTAGGGGCTTTTGATGAGGAAAAGGCTAATTGGAGGGGTTGCTGTAGTAGTGTTTAACACTCGCCCCAGGTTTATACCGACACCTTTTATATAGGTGAGCGAGTCAGAGAGTTCTGTAATGTCCAATTTAGCAGTTCTCTGGTATTATAGCAATATTTTACTAGAAATAAGCTATGATATTGCGTAAAACACCCAGAGAGGGAAACCAATAGATTCTCATGTATCTTTGGTTCATTGTCTTAGAATATGGTTATCCGGAAATGGATTAAAGGTGGCAAACTCCCAGTCTGTTAAAGATATTTACCTCCCACCGATGAATAAGCCTATCCTAATGTTAAGACTGAAGGTTTGTTTTGAATAAGAAATTACAAACTTTTAATCAATTTGTATTTTTCATAACTAATAAACCTGAGGTCTTAACATGTGAAGGCCCACCTCAAACAGGGTTGAAAGAGTAACTGATAAGCTCATAGGATGCCCAGGCCATTGTGGGAAGTACCAAATACCCCATGAGCAGGTACAGATGTCAATAGTCCCTGGATCACAAAAGTTTTTTTTTTATTAATTATACCAGATTTCCAGCTGGTGCTTAGAATATTATCCTAATGTTAAGACCTCAGGTTTGTTGGTTATGAAAAATACAAATTGATTAAAAATTTGTCATATTTGAAACCTCTGTATCCTCAAAAAATAGGCATATCTGAATTATTTGTAAATGCAGTAACTGGCTCTCTCTACAAACGACACATAAGCTTCAGTTAAACCAAAAGGCCACGTCACTCAAGACTGATGGTATAAAAAATGATGTGGACCCCAAATTTTCAAAGAAATCAACCTCAAACTCTAAAGCATTTTATAAACCACACCAAAAATCATCAGTTGACAAAGATGGTTCATGCATCTATTGGTCTATTCAGTTTTAGTTTTTGGTTCATGCATCCATTGTTACATTCAGTTTTTTTGTGTTTTCATCTCATGATGTTTTCGGGAGTGTTGTTGACATTTTTGTTGCTGATTTTAATTTGATTTGATATTAATATGGTTTTGTCTGTTATGTAGTATGTATGTTCTGGAAGATAATGACAATATTCAGGATATGTAAGGTAAGAGAGTCTAATACCCATCTTACTCCTTAGCTTATGAGGTCTCAATTTGTGCAAGGACTGTTCTTCTAATAACTGCTGCTGCAATCACTGTACTGATTAGCCAGTTGTTTCAAATAATTATTTGAATTGTAAGAGAAGCTGGAGTAGATAAGAATACAAAAAAACATCAAAGGGATTCTTCCAAATCTAGGATAGGATGTAATGGCACTAGTAATCCATCTCCCTCTGGACAGTTTTCTTCACTACTTAAAGCTCCCCATATCATTCAGGTTATGAAGCAATATTTTTTTAATTACATACCACCGCTGTACTTGCATATTACAGACCCAATAAATCATTAATTTTTGGGTTTGTCGCCCTTGTGGCAGAGGAAGAGCCAACTCCTTCCCTCCCTGTGATTTTCCCTCATGTTTGGAGGTACTGTACAGGGAACTGGTGTATGTTGGGGAGAGGAAGTGGTTGTACTACCCTTTTACAAGTTGGCACTAGCTTGCCAAAAGAAGCATACAGTTAGAGCAAGTGGAGTTAAGGGGAGTG
This sequence comes from Macrobrachium nipponense, assembly GCF_015104395.2. Taxonomy (NCBI): domain Eukaryota; kingdom Metazoa; phylum Arthropoda; class Malacostraca; order Decapoda; family Palaemonidae; genus Macrobrachium; species Macrobrachium nipponense. The sequence goes on from NC_061107.1 coordinate 110,386,867, forward strand.
CCGACTCCATAAGGCCCCATTATGAAGTAAGTGTAAGGCCCCATTATAGAGTAAGAACTTATAGCCACCTTATATTTGAAGGAATTTGCTTCAAAGTTTTACGACTTATTCTTGAACTAATAATATTTTTCGTAGAGAAAAAGTGTGGAATTCGAGTTCTAAGATAATTTTTTGACATTTGAAAAAAATCATGCTGTCACAATTCAAAGATAATAATAAAAAAAAGTTTCTCTCAAAAATCAGTTTTGTTCTTTGAAAATCAAGATATATAGTTATACTACACTAATTGTTTCATCAAATTTGGTTCAGTCTTCTTTTGGAACAAGGATTTATGTAAAAAGAAAAACTAAGTTTTGAGAAAATGGCAAAAGAAAAAAAATATGCTTATTTTCTAATAACTATGAAACTAGTAGTTAAAAGGCTGATTTCTACACATACTGTTTTGTCATATGAGAAATATGCCATGAAATTTATTATATAATCAAATGAATAGAACTGTGCTCTTTTGATTTATATATTACCTAAAAATTTGCATTTATGGGGAGCACCGACTTCATAAGGCCCCATTCTATAAAGCAAATGACTTTATACCTAATGAAGGTGAAGCAGTAGGTCCAATAGGAGGTGTTGAAGGAGACCTAAGCCTCTGGGAAGATGAAGCAGATGATAGGCATCCAGGCACAGGTGCTCAGTTGAGACCCAAGAATGGGTGTAGGGTATCCCGGGGCTGCCTGTATTTGTAGAATCAGTGGTAAAAAGGAAATAACCCTCTAACTTTTACCAGTGATTCTACAAATACAGGCAGCCCCTGGTTATCAGCAATCTGATTTTATGGCTCTTGTCTAGTACCATAAAACCAGATCACCAATAACAGAGTCTGCCGATAACTGGGGGCTGCCTGTATTTGTAGAATCAGTGGTAGAAGTAGTAGCACCATAGACATTTAAAAGAATTTTCCTGTCCTTTTTAGTTTTCTTCTGCTAGCCTAGGTCAGAGTTCCGATCCGATGGATAGACCTGCACCTGTCAAGAAGTACAAGCAGGCTGTTTGCAGTCAGAGACCTTCATGCTGTTACTCAGTGGACCCTTTTGTGTTCGCTTCAGTCCACGAGCTCCCACACCTGTTTGCTTTGGTCCACGAGTGTCTACACCTCTGCTCAGACGGTCCAGAGGACATATCACCTATCTGCTTGACTTTTGTCCATGAGCATCTATACCTGGCTCCCAAGCGAACAACTTCCAGACATTCCGTGCTGCTTTCTGAGTGACAGCACCAGCTACTGAGCGCCCACTCATGGGCGACCAGCATCCACTAATCATTGAAAGCCTAGCACCCGTTCCTGAATACCCAACAACCATCCTGGGTGCTGAGCACTTGCACCTGGATGCCTATCATCTGCTTCATTTTCCCAGAGGCTTAGGTCTCCGTCACCACCTCCTATCGGACCTTCTGCTTCATCGTCATCTGCGGACCTCGATGACCATGTTCTGGCTCTGATTAAATGTTAGTTGGTGCAGACAATGAACCTTCTCAAGAAAACTCCACCCACTCCTAAGCCTATCCAGGACAACAACCTGTCTCCAATTTCTTCTGAAGAAGAAGTGGAATAAGAACATGCTGCTCCTTTGGCTTTTGCTGCTTTACTGAAATAATTGATGGGGAACTTTTCCTATCTCTTTGTCCTAGCTGCCCCATCTTTGCCAGCCTCAGTGTTTTTAATGAGGAATCATACAGATGACAGTAAATGTCTTCCCAAGATGGTTCTCTCCTCTTCTAGGAAGTCGGCTAAATTAATGTAAGATTGGCTTTCCACGAAAAGAGACCAGTGTAAGGCGTCTTAAGCTTTTCTTGCTTCTTGACTTATTTGCAGGAGGTACTTGTCATACATAACCAGGGAAGCTCCTTTGGGAATTGTTGCCTCCTCCCAAGGAAACTTCTTTGGTTTGATCACCTTGTCTTGTCATTCAGTTTTTGCTTCAGCCAAGGTTATGTTCTCATCTGCGGAACTCTATCATCTGGTAAAGGACATTTTTAAAGTTTTTGAAGTCCTCAGTTTCGTCAAATGGGTATTGTAACCGCATTGGCCAAGAAGATTGGGGATCATCAGGATCTGGCTGCAGACTGGCTCAGGTTTTTTCCTACGCAGACAAAGCCGTTAGAAATGGCTCGCTTGAACTTTCTGCTCTCCTTATCTTTGGGGTACTCTTGTGATGTTCTCGCCACTGGACAAGAATAACTTTTTTCCTCAATACGGTGAAGGAAATAGCCACAGATCTACAGACCAAGGCTATGCAGGACTTGCTGACCCAGTTTTCAAGGAATCCCAAGGAATTATCTTCATCTCTTTAATCCTCTTTTAAAATGGCTCCATTTAGTAGGGATCAACATTGGTTTTTTTGTACCATCCCTGTGAGTTTACTATTTTAACTCAGTGGTATGTTAAAGCTATTTTATGATGATATGTAGTAATAATAATAATAGTAATGAGCCCAACAGCACAATACATTCGCATTGTACTGTCAAGCTATTCACATTGCAGCATTTCTTGTTGAAAAGAATATACCTGTAGTGTTGCAAAAGCAAATATGTGGTATGATGTTACATAAAGTTGCAGCTATTGCATACCAGATGTGCTAACAGTGCTACCTGAAAGAAAGAGTCACAATAAACAATGAGTTTGACAAGTGATTACTATTTCAGTCCCACCTTCCCATAAATAGTAAGGGTATGCTCAAGTCAGTGTTTTGTATGCTTTGAAAAAATATTTTTGCCTTAAATATTTCACCTTGTTGTACGTTTCATAGTTTTTAAGTATTACAGAAAATATATTTTCATTTTATTTACATTTCCCTATCAGGGAGAAGCCATTGGTCTTGTACATCTTCTCTGAAAGAACTGATGTACATAATCTACTTCTTGAGAACACATCAAGTGGTGGTTCCTGTGTTAATGACACAATGGTTCATTTGTCAGGTAGATTTTATATTCTGTAATTCCAGTTTTTAAATGGATTGTTTTACCTTGCTATTGTACATGATGTATCTGATTTTGTTTGCTATGTGGCTTGTTGTGGTGTCATCTGTCATTTTTGCCAGGCATTTCACTTTGACAGAACAGTTACTTTTGTTAACATTGTATGAGAAAACAAGAAATAAATGAATTTGTATTAATCAGTTTTATTGCTGAATATGAAAAACTGTATTTGCAATATGTATTTCAAGTTCTAAAAAAAGCAAAAATGCTATTTGAATTACTTCGAGAGCAAGAATGGTGAGAAATATTTTTCATAGTCCGGTTTTCAACAAGCCATAGGTTTTGTCTCCATTAATCCTTAAATTGCACTATATTGACTGACACATGACTACCTTCATTAATGTTTAAAGCTTGGTTGTGATTTGTTGAATTTTATGCATGTGTAGCAGTTTTGTGTACTTCACTAGCTTAGTAATATTGTGCATGGCACTTGCATTGGGCTGCTGGGAAAGCAAATTGAAATGCCATAATTATTCAGCACATTTTGAACCAGATAGCTTTAGAACTTTGTCACAACTTTAACCATATATTACAGTGGCATGAATAATTTCATGAAACATTTATTTTACTCACACTTCGTCTTGCGTAAATTGTATGCATGTGGACATTGTGAAAAAAATTGTGGCACTACTACTAATTATTATATGTATTGTACTTCTATAGTCAGTACATTCACTCAATATAGTTATTTTGCAGCAACTTTATTTATGGTTATAGAGTAGTTAATCTCGTGTTCTTTAAAATAATTCCATGCAGGTCAGGTCCTTTGGAGTATGCAATGGATTGTTTATGTAAGAGTTTGCAATGTAATGCACAATGCTTTATACAATCTGCTTGGTATAGGAGACAGACTTGAAATCCTACATCAACTTAGGTCATCCTTCTTTAAGGCTTATATAGAAATTAAGCATACACTCTTTGTTGGATTTCATCTGTGACTAAATAAAATAGAAGGCTAAATGTTGAACAAATTTCTGGATTAAGGTCGTGATTTCTGACTTAATTTTATAGAGGTTGTGGAATACACTTTTGTTACAATCTGTAATCTGTCAACTAGTTTCTAGTGAATGTGGTGAAGGAATCAATTTGATTACTTTTGAAGGTCAGAAATTGTACTGGGTTATTTCATAGAAAGACTCATGAAGGATGTTCATTAAATAATAGTTAATGTCATTTTAAGAACTAACTGGTATTTAGACATAATTACAGGTACCCCTCACGTAACGGCATACTCTTTTTACAATTTGGAGTTACGATGGCTTATGAGCGGTCCTGATATTCGTTTAACAAAAATCTGTCAAAGTTACGATGCACGAAGTGCAATGGCAGCACGGTCATGAGGGTAATTATATGATAATTTGGACTGAGGCAACTGGCAGTGCAACCCCTAACTCATCATCTCTCGCCGCCTCATATGGTCTTTCACACGCATCAAGATGTCAACAAAAAGGAAGAGTACTACTTCTCAAGGATCTTCTGCTAAGAACAAAAAGAAATCGTTGATAGTGACATGAAGCTTAAGATCAGGAGGGAAGATAAAAACTAAAACCATAAAATTGAAATAAAAATATTGCCGAATGGTGGCCAAGAGAAAGGCTATTCAGTGCCTATAATCTAGTCTAGCCTAGGTTTTGAAAAACTTGAAATCCACAGCTAAAACAATAAATGAGGCTTTAACCCTTAAACGCCTACTGGACGTATTTTACGTCAACGAAAATTGTCTGTTGAGTGCTTAATTGGCGTAAAATATGTCGACTCAAAATTGTTAAAAAAATATTTGCGGAAAAATAGTTATAGGCCTACTTGGCAAAAAATTTTGAATCACGCACTTTGAGGGATGCTGGGAGTTCACAGATTAAGCTGTTGTTTTGTTTACAAGCGTTACCCAGGCGCGCATGCGCAAATTTCTTTCTTCTCGCACTAAAAAGCATCAGCGAGACATCTCAGAAATGATTTTGTCACTTTGTTGTAATTTTTGCACTGTTTTATATTAGCCATTACATAGAGTTTTAATATGAAAATGTGCACAATTTCATGTAGAATGCAACCAAAAAGAACCCATGGTTGTAGCTTTTATCAGTTTTAAAATATTTTCATATAAATCATAATAAGTGCCAAAATTTCAACCTTCGGACAACTTTGACTCGACCAAAATGGTAAAAAAACGGAATTGTAAGCTAAAACTCTTACATTCTAGCAATATTCAATCATTTACTTTCATTTTGCAACAAATTGGAAGTCTCTAGCACAATATTTTGATTTATGGTGAATTTAAAAAAAAAATTTTCCTTACATCTGCGCGATAACTCTGCCGAAAAAATATGAAATTCTTTCATGAGTTTGTCGTAATATTTGTACCATTTTATATTAGCCGTTACATAAAGTTTTATGTGTGAAAATATGCGCAATTTCATGTAGAATACAACCAAAAACAACCCATTGTTGTAGCTGTTATCAGTTTTGAAATATTTTCATATAAATCTTGATAAGTGCCAAAATTTCAACCTTCATCAACTTTGACTCGACTGAAATTGTTGAAAAACGGAATTGTAAGCTAAAACTCTTACATTCTAGTAATATTCAATCATTTACCTTCATTTTGCAACAGATTGGAAGTCTCTAGCACAATATTTCGATTTATGGTGAATTTTAAAAAAAAAACTTTTTCCTTATGTCTGCGCTGTAACTCTGCCAAAAAAATAAGAAATTCTTTCCTCAGTTTGCCGTGTTTGTCGTAATGTTTGCACCGGTTTATAATAGCCGTTACATAAAGTTTTATATATGAAAATTTGCACAATTTAATGTAGAATACAAGAAAAATCAACTCATGGTTGTAGTTTTTATCAGTTTTGAAATACTTTCATATAAATCACAATAAGTGCCAAAATTTCAATCTTCGGTCAAATTTGATGCGACCAAAATGGTAAAAAAATGCAATTGTAAGCTAAAACTCTTACATTCTAGTAATATTCAATCATTTACCTTCATATTGCAACAAATTGGAAGTCTCTAGCACAATATTTCGATTTATAGTGAATTTTTGAGAAAAAAAAACTTTCCTTACATCTGCGCGGTAACTGCCGAAAAAATCACAAATTCTTTCGTCAGTTTGTCGTAATATTTACACCGTTTTATATTAGCCGTTACATAAAGTTTTATATATGAAAATGTGCACAATTTAATTTAGAATACAACAAAAATAACTCATGGTTGTAGCTTTTTATAATTTTTGAAATATATTCTTATAAATCACGATAAATAGAAAAAATTCGACCTTCGGTCAACTTTAACTCTACTGAAATGGTTGAAAACTGCAATTGTAAGCTACAAAACTTATAGGCTAGTAATATTCAATCAATTACCTTCATTTTGCAACAAATGGGAAGTCTCTAGCACAATATTTCGATTTATGATGAATTTAAAAAAAAAAACTTTTTTTACGTCCGCACGTTACGAAATCATGCATCATATTGTGATAATATTTTCTCTGTGTTGCTTTGATCGTTTTACAATTTGTTATATACCAAAATCATTGCAATTTACTGCACAATACAACAACAAAAATTAACTCATTAGCTTTAACCATTTTTGCTAACAGCGCGATTTGTTTACAGTTATATATGAAATTTTATTTCGCAGTCATATATTCCAATATTTATATGATAATGATATTTATTTCATTTCTGGTGGTTGCATACTAAACTTCAAGCAATGACAAAAAAAGGAGCCAAAAGTGAACTCTTAATCTTGAAAACTAAGCGTGCTGTGATTTTTTGAAAAAAACTTTTTCTCCGCTTCACCCCTCACTCCCAAACCCGGCCGGCATACGGGAGACACTTTCTGAAATAACGGCTCGGCGTTTAAGGGTTAATATGCTTTGTAAAGAAAAGCTATAGTTCTGTGTATATAAGATATGACTGAAAATTAATGCTATTAGTCAAAATAAAGAGAATGATTGTTTAATGACAAATTCACTTAACGACTGGGTCACTGGAATGGAACCCATTGTTAAGTGAGGAGTACCTGTATATAATTTACCTGTATGATTCTATTTTTATTCCTATATTTAATTAATCATGAAGGAAAACTTGACCTCTGGCTTTTCTGGTTAATTCTTTTAATAGTTAAGTACTCGGATAGTATTGTTTCAACCATACTCTAGTTATCATAGGTGATCCCATAAGAGAGTTAGTGCCGTCATTGCACCTCACATTGTGCACTATAGACATTACTTAGTGTCTTTACAGCATCCCTTTGGCCCCTAGCTGCTTATATTTACCTCCTTTCATATTCTCTTTCTTCCATATTACTTTCCAACCTCTCTTAACAGTTATTTCATAGTTCAGCTGTTAGGTTATCCTCCTGTTACACCGTTAAAATCTTTTTATCTGTTTCCTAGAATCCTCTTTTATATATCTTTCAAACCTCTGTCTCCTCATTTTCTGTGGATTGATTATTGGGAAAGGATGACATTGCTTGGATTGCAGTCCATCTTCACCGCCAATTAGTAGGAGGTATAGTGGCTTTGTTAACCAACCAATAATATGTGGACCTAAGATTTATCAATATGATAACTTACAATGGGACTATTGCTTGGAACCAGCTTTTGGTTTCCAAGGATTGTTTAGTTTTTGGAGTGAGACTCCATTCTGTCCAGTTTGCCCATCAAGATGATCAAAGTAGGGATGATTGTATTCATATAATGTCCTTAGTCCCATCAAGCAGGCTTTGGCTAACACTTAAGCCATACTTTTCGTGTTGATGCCATTCGTTCGGGATAGGGTAGGCAGTGGACGTTTGGGAGTTAGTTTGCACGGGTGTCATTGGTAGAGGGATGGACTGCAGGAAATGGTAATGGCTTCTCTCTTCTATTTTCAGACTGTTCCTTTTCCTCACATATGTGATAACTAAAATTTGATAATTCCTTGAAATTCGGCAGTTAGTGCACCCCTTGAATCATATACATTATGCAGTATATGTGTATGTAGTGTGATATGATTATATGTTTATATAGAAATTTTTAGATAATTCTACTCTGAAACTGATTAAAATGGCCTAAATTCTATATCCTTTTTAATTTTATTACAATATCAATAACCTAGATATTATGGCCATAAATCAATTAGGCAATCATTATTGTATTAGTACTAAGTTTGGTAGCCATGTCATGTACTAATGTAAAAGTTAGCTTCAAGGTCAATATTGTTTCAGATTTTGTACTGATTTGTCATGTGGAATAGTCTTGTCTAATCCACTAACAGAAGATTGCATGTCATAAATGTAGGTTATACTGTACTCTTGTAAGGAACGATGATTCTTTATTGGTCTTCTATTTTTACAGTTCATGATCTACCATTTGGTGGTGTTGGTAATAGTGGCATGGGATCTTATCATGGGAAAGCATCATATGATACATTCACCCATCGAAAGTCTTGCCTGATTCGTGACTACAACAAAATTGCAGATGCTATTGGCAAGTAAGTGTACTTGATGATACTTTTGTTTATAAGGCATTAATACTATAGTTCTTGATACGTTGAAAGGCTGCAGCGACAACAAAGCCCTTCTTAATATTAAAGAAACTTAATGTTTTAATGAAGTCAGGATGAATTCCATTGAAATAGGAATGCTTTTTGTTTTTCAGAAAGAGATACCCACCATATAGTGAAGGGAATATGTTATTCCTTTCCAAAATGTTGCAAGAAAAGACAATTCCTGGCCTGAAGTACCTGCCCTATTTGCTAACATTTGGTCTTGGTATTGCCACTGCATTTGCCATCAGAGAAATAGCTAAGGTAAGGCTAGCAGGCATATGTTTGTTTCTGGCAAAATACATGTATATTGGAAGTCTATGTTGCCTATCATTGGTGAAGTGTAAACTGTCGTCATTTAGTCATGTACGTAGCTTGTTATATAGTTGTGTTGTGGGTTAATATTAGAATGAAGCTAAATGGTCTGAATCTTCAGACATAAGAATTGAGAACAGGTATCTTTTCCTTCAGAATGATATACAAGATTGGGTGAAGCGTAGAGCGGGTCGTGCAATTGAGTTAATGCGACTCCTTTAGACTTTTTAGTCAAATGTAAAGCTAAAGCCTTTAGGATAACATGAAATTGTGATATCAAGTAAGTGGTTTACTTAATTGGTGAATTAAGTTTATTCGGTAGCCACTGTGCATCACAGTTAATTAACCTTCATAACATGAAAACTAGTTATAGCGAAGCCAAATTCAATGTCATGTGATATTTCAACAGAATACATATGAGGAAAATGTTTAGATGTATAGTATATTGTAGATCTCACAGGAGCACTCAGTATTCTTCCAGGTTTATATATATCTCTTTTTATTCCATGTGCCTTTATCCATTTTTAGTTTTGTATCAGTGTTTTACTGTTAGGTTGTCAGTGGATGGGTGACAGCCAGCAGTGCTGCATACCATATTCACGTCAATTTATTCACTATCATTAGGGCAGAGCATCTAGATAGCAACTTATTTTAATATATGCCTGTCTAATAATAGAAGAGTAACATACTTTTACACATTTTATATATACAGTCGACCCCCTGTATTCGTGGGGGTTATGGGCCACAACCACCCACAATGTTGGAATCTCCCTCTGGAATTGCTTATAACTGTGCCTATTTAGATTATTCAAACATCAAATATATCTTAAAAGTCAGTTACAACATTACTGTGCCCTTAAAAATATATGGCTTACAGCTATGTGTAAACACTCCTACAACTGTTACTGTACTCTTACTGTTACGGTGTTGAAATATCCTGGCAAGGGTCGACACAATGTTATGGTGTCAAAATATCCTGGCCAAGGGTTGACACAATGTTACGGCCTCTGAGAGAGGTCCGCTTCAGGTTCGATATGAAATAATAAAAAAAAAAATAATAATTTCAACACCAACAGTTGAAACTGGGGATACGAATATAGAAAGAAACACTAACACAACAAAGGTTTATTTACAAGCTTACTAACAAAGGTAAATGCAGAATGGTATCTCCTATTTACATAAAAAGATAGAATCTCACACTGCATGAATGGGGGGAACAGTCAGGCAATTCAAATACTTGCTAGTCAATTTGGTAATTCGAAGTGGTGGCTTCACAAAAGTAGAGCAGCAATTGCAGACGTCCTCTTGACTCCGTATTGCAGAAAATAGTCTATTTGTAAGGCAGGAACTCCCCCCTTTTCTTCTCCAAAGTCTGCTCAACGTAGAGACAACTCAGCCGTCCACTCCTGAAGACGATTAGACCAGTATCCAACCAACTCTCGAACAATTCTTCTGATTGATCCTTCGTTGGTTCCTTTTTCTCGTATCTCACAGATGATCTCTGCTGCTGCTGATCTCACTGATAATCTGATCTGTGGCTCTTACTGAGGATACCTCTCTCTGACTAACTGGAGTCTCTCTTTTATGATCTCTGCTCTCCAAGGTTCGTTCGTCATATTTATATGGCACACTGGGGGCGTAGCCTACGACGAGCGTCACGGGCTCGCAAGGTTTCCGGAAGTTCTTAGATGAATCTAGACGAGGTATTGCATCAGGAATCGCGGCATTTCTCCCACCACTTAGGCGTGTGTTGTACTCCACAACACACCCGACAATTCCAGAACAGGCGCCTCCAACACGGACGCGAAAGCCTCTTTACTGCCAAACTTCTCAAAAATACGTTCTCCTTTCCTTTATCTTTCTTTGCTAGGAAGCAATTACCATCACACTTACCAGGGTGAAAACTAAAAACGTTATCCCTTTACTGTATTTATTTAGGCACAGACATTTTCATTCATACAGTATTCAAGCCTTACCATTTTCTTTTAATGTAGATTGGGGTGACATTGGTACATTAAGTACTACTGTAAGGTACTTCTGAACTTCAGTAGCTTCTTCAGGGGATTCAGGATGCTTTGGAGGGTCCTTCTTCATGGGTTCAAGAAACATGGTGATAGGCAGCTGCTGTTGCTGCTGCTTCATGGTGATGAGAGCATTATTGTAGGGCATTTATCAACTTATGAAGTGTTCCAATAAGGATCCCATGCTGCAGCTACTTGACCATCCTCTTAAGTCAGGACAGGTGTTTCAAAGATGGGTCCCCATCCTCCTGCTCATCCCTTGAACCTGGTATGTCTTCTTTTTCATTGGCAGACTTCATCAGCTCTTCCAAATCCTGATCAATCAGGGGGTCAGAGTGGGCATCAATGAGGGTGCTGACTTCATCCTCGGTGATATCATTGAAGCCTTCTCCACCAAGCATCCTCACCAATTAGACTGCATTATCAGGCATGGCAATCGTGAATTTACGCCAATACATCTTCATCTTAAATTCACTGTCAGTGTCCATTTCATTCACAAGGAGCTTGAAGGAGTTTCAGGTATAGAGTGCCGTAAAGGCATGGATCACGTTCTGGTACTGAGGCTGGAGGAGAGAGATGATGTTTGTCAGGAAGGAACTCAAGTTGGCCTTCCTCATAATAATGATCCAGAGGGTGGCCACCAGCATTTATCTACAATCAACAACACCTTGAACTCCATGCAGAAGTTGTTGAGGTAATTCTTAACTTGAAGGATGAAGCTCTGAATGAACCAGTTAGACATAAGGACTTTGGTGTTCCTGGCCTTGGGGTTGTGCATCCAAAACACAGGCAGCAATGGCTTGTTCTTATTCGTGAGGACCCAAGGGTTTGCAGCCTTATAAATGATGCCTGGTTTCAGCATGAAGCCATCAGCATTGCCACACATGATGAGGGTAACCCCATCCTCCTGGGCCTTGAACACGGCTTTATTCTTTAGGAGATATGTCCGTGAAGGCATTCCTTCCAGAACATGCCAGTCTTGTCAAAGGCATCTTCTTCCAGAACAAGCCAGTCTTGTCCATATTGAGCACTTGTTCTGAATGGTAAGCCTTGTCCCTGATGATTTTCTTGAAGGTTTTTGGCCAAGAACAGAACCAACAAAAATTTCAGATACTTTGAGTTATTAAATACCAAAATAAGTGTTCCCTAATTCAACACTCAAGCTACAGTACCTCTATTCCATTGTTCCTGTCATAGCTCAAGACTATTTGTACGTCTGATCTCTTATTTTTAGAAATATTTTTTTTTTTACCGTTAGTGTAGTTCTACTATTTGTGTTGTAAGGTTAGTGTCTTTTGTATAAGTACCGTATATTTCCGTGTATAAGACGACCTTTAAATCCTAAAATTCATCCCTAAATATTGGTGGTTGTCTTATACTACAATTCTAAAAACCAAACCATGAATTTAAAAATGTGTATCAGTAGGCTAGCCTCGGCCTCGGTGGTATAGCCTAACCTGAAGATTCACATTATGAAATAAACTGATAGTATAGGTAATAAAACCATTTTTACCTTATATATTATTGGTATATCTTCATAACAAATAGCTTATTTGAGGAATAATTCTAAATCTATGAAACAAACTTTTATCTATGCAATCCCAGCTGAGAAAATGTAAACATGAGTTACGGTTGCTCTAACAGCAACCTTTACCTTTCGGTAACCTTTTAGAAACTTCAGTGGTAGTGTAATTACGGTAATAATAACATTTAGGATAACAATATTAATTTTACATTAAGTTTCTCATACATATCACAAGATTGGTCACATGTACCACCATCACAGGGATTCCAGTCTGGTTCTGGCGAGTCAACTTCGGCTTTGTCGTTGATATCATACAAATCATAATTTTTAAAATTATTTTGACACTTTCTATTTTCACGTTCTCCATGCTTATACAGCAACCTTTACCTTTCGGTAACCTTTTAGAAACTTCAGTGGTAGTGTAATTACGGTAATAATAACATTTAGGATAACAATATTAATTTTACATTAAGTTTCTCATACATATCACAAGATTGGTCACATGTACCACCATCACAGGGATTCCAGTCTGGTTCTGGCGAGTCAACTTCGGCTTTGTCGTTGATATCATACAAATCATAATTTTTAAAATTATTTTGACACTTTCTATTTTCACGTTCTCCATGCTTATACAGCAACCTTTACCTTTCGGTAACCTTTTAGAAACTTCAGTGGTAGTGTAATTACGGTAATAATAACATTTAGGATAACAATATTAATTTTACATTAAGTTTCTCATACATATCACAAGATTGGTCACATGTACCACCATCACTGGGATTCCAGTCTGGTTCTGGCGAGTCAACTTCGGCTTTGTCGTTGATATCATACAAATCATAATTTTTAAAATTATTTTGACACTTTCTATTTTCACGTTCTCCATGCTTATACAACGAAAATGCAGTGAACATCACATGAGGCAACATGCAAAGCTGTTTGTAACTGTTTAGAACAATTCACTCTTATGAATGATAATTGAGTACAATAATTATCGTTTATTATTGTATGTATTTTTATTAGTGGTTGTTTGAGAATGGCGACGAAACAAAACAATGGTTTCCCTTTTAGGCAACGTCAGTATGAAAAACATGATATAGGATCTTTGTTAAACCCACCTTTGAAAATTTACGAAAGGAATGTATCTCTGAATTAAGGGGATCGGCCGGTTTCCGACTTTTTTAACGACAGGTTGTTGATATATGGGGGTTTGTTAAAGGATATTGTGTGGAACTTCTGGGGAAAAAATTTTTGTTCAGTGACCTTAGGTTTTGTGACGCCAGAGCATTTTTTGGCCAAAAGTGGCCATTTTCAAAATGTATCTCCTCCTTTGCTTTTTGGTTTTAAGGGATGAGATTTGAACCACATATAAAACACATATGGACCTTTGATATAAAGCCGAGGATTTTTTATTTTTCAATTATTTTTCGAGATATGAATTTTTTTTTTTTTTTTTATGAAATTTTCCCAGAAAATTTACAGGAAAAAAATTGCCAAAAATCAGAAACTCAAAATATTGAAAATCCCCGGCTTTTATTTAATCTACCATGTTTCCTCATATTATATATGAAATTTCATTTAGATTGGTTCAATACTAAGGGAGGAGATACATTTTGAAGGTGAAAAACTTATGTTTTGAGAAACGGGCCTTCAAAGTTATAGGTAAAAGGTAAAAGACTGTGTTACCATTAATTTTATGGTTTTAGTTTTTATTTTTTAGTATTAATGCAAAATTATTATGAATAGGAATATTAATTAATTGATTATCTTTGTGCCTAAGACACATTATTATAAATTTTAGGCTCCTGGTCCCCCCTTGTCTGATCTTGTCATAAGGTATTACTCTAGGCCTAGGGTATCATTCATAGTTGCCTACACTATTCATTGTCGCCAGGTTATGTGGTTATTTAAAATCCTCCGGCTTCATATTCTTGAATTTTCTTGTGTATTTTCTTTCTTTCTGGGAATTTCTTCTTTCTGGCACTCAATCTTCTTCTTTCTTTATCTTGAAGTTCTAGGCTTCGTTGAAGAGCAGAAGATAGGCCAAATTCTTGGAAGAGTGTTGCGTTTCTGTATCCAAAGTTATGGTCAAGCACAGTTGTTTGTGCTACAAACTTTACTCTTTGTGCTCCAGCAAACTTAGTCTTGTGTGCTCTGTTCCAAATTTTTGAATGAAAGCTTTCATTCGCGTTTTGTGTAAGACAGCGAACACAGCGTTCAAGCAATTCTTTCTCAGACAGTGCTTCATACACAGCCTTTATTTTCCTTTCACTCTCAGCATCTAAATTGATAACTGTTGAAGATCTCTTGAACTCTATTTTCTCTCTTTCTTTACACGTTGCTATGCTGCGCTGAAAATAGCACCAAGAATCTTCCCCTTTTGGACAAAGTCCATGACGTTGATTTTCTTTGGAACTGAATATATGGTTGAATGATGCCATTATATCCTTCTTCATATCAATCCATGATTTACCAATATTATGGTGGATTGCCCTGCCATAATAATTAGTCATTATGCTAATGTTTGTATCCGACAATTCATTCTTTCCACTAGAGCACTAAATTTTCTTCTTTTTCCAGTTCTTGTTACTCTCTCTTCTTTTTCATCTTCTCTTAGTCTCTTCATTCTGTTAGTCATTCTTTTCTTTACATGGTTGATGCATTCTACTTTCGCCACTTTAAAATTTTCATACGGTCCATTTCCACCGTTCATTGCTAAAACACTATTATAAGCGCTGGAATCTCCATCTCCAACAAAGGTGGCGTAGCGGAATCCCAAATCTTGCGACCTTGAAAATATCCTTATGGCGCCTTCTGTTTCCATCCCTCCTGATGTACCTTCATAGTTTATATTACAATCTTCATCATGAAGGGTTCTCCACACGTTGAAATCTTCTTCTGTTATTTTCATTTCTTTTAGTTCAGTCGTTTTAGCGGCACATGCTTTGCAAACTTTGTTCATCACTTCAAAGTCTATCACATATCCTGTGCACACTTCTATTATGACTCCCATACCTACATTAGAAACATGGCCTCTTTTCATCCATGTCCCATCGTAGGATACGTCAATATTGAGTATTCCATTTTCATCAGGCACAATTCCCATATATTCCTGTAGTATGTTCTTATATTTTCAAAGATTTTCCCTTGTTTCATCTGAAAATATGTATCCATTTTATCGTAAAGATATCTAAGATGGCGTGAATACTTGCTATTTCCCATTGGTTTTATACCAAGTGTTCCTTGTAATCTCTTCAGTCCCGCAAATCCATAATCTTCCAACAAAGAATGATAGATTGCTGCCACATTGGTTTTGTAAATTGGTGCCTTCCTTCGTTCTGTAGAAATTGGTGGGCATTTTGCAGGTTCTGAAATAATTTTCCCTCTGCATTTAGGACATATCTTTTTTACTAGTGTCTCAAATCCATCCCTTGCCAAATGGATCCTCGGAATTACTTTGCATCCACAATTCGGTATTCGTGATTCAAGTAATTTTTCAAGTCTTGCTTCACTTATTATTATTATTTTATTTTCACTATCGTTGATAATATCAGCTTCCGATCTACTGCTTTCTTCTTCTAAAATATCATTGCCCTTTAGCAGTGATGAACGAATAAAGAGACGATTAGGGGTGGATGTGGTTGGTCTCTGGTCAGCAGAGATCATACCGTGCGCCATTTGCTGCGCGGCCTCTCTCTCTCCCGTCGTCGCTTCATTCCCCTCTATGGCACTAGTTTCTTGAATTCTCTGTTCTACTTCTTCGATGGGCATATCCAATTGGCTTTTCCGCATTCTAGAGGCATGAAGTGAAGTCTTGGACCTTTTAGGCATGGTGAAAAACTAAAAACACTGCAGAAAACTCAGAGTTCAGTCAAGGCTAGCGAGCGTGAAAAAATGCGACCTTATAACGTGCAAGTTTTATAGGCAACTGTTGGCCTGTGGCCACGCGCTGAGCCTCATGACTCATGATGCGTGCTTTGTCTTGTCTAGGAATAACTAAGAAGGTACCAATTAGGCTATTATTGATATTATATATTTCATTTCAAAGGAAGTTTTCGTATCATATATCACAAAAACTATACCAGACTAAATCATTTGCGCTACTGGTGTTTTGTGGGTATAAAGTTATTGTTACATTTCAGGCCATAACTAAAAAAGTAAGGCGAATTTTAGCATAATACTTTGTGGACACATTCTTGAATGCTCTACGAAGCCATAGAATTTTTTTCAGCAAATCGAATATGTTTCATATTTTTGGGGTTTTTTAGGCAGCCGATCCCCTTAAGTTCACTCGGTAACTAAAGACAGTAATGATATTGGTAAAATGCAATCAGCTGATTATTTTAAGACTGTAAACAAAACTAGAATGCAAATGACGCATCATCGCTCTGTTCATATATTGTAATACGATAATACATGCAATGTGAATACAGTAAAACAAATTTTATTAAAATTATCATTATTCTCAATACAGTGATTATTCGACTTTTGCAAGTGGATATTTATCAGTGTAGCAATCTAACTGAGACAATGCTCTCTCTCTCTCTCTCTCTCTCTCTCTCTCTCTCTCTCTCTCTCTCTCTCTCTCTCTCTCTCTCTCTCTCTCTCTCTCTCTCTCTCCAACTGTAATACCTCCAGTAAAAAATTCCAGTTTTTAGAATTCTGGATGAAGCGATTATTGTAAATGTATGACATAAACAACCGAATTGAGAAACAGCCGATTGCTAACGTCATTTACCGCAACTGTCGAGCGTTTTTAAGAGCTCCGGTAAAATTGTCAACTTGTTAAACCCCACCGATTCTCTATAGTGGCTTCCATAAGTAAAAATAAATTACATTTTTGTTCATCCCTCATGCAATGGAGATCTCAAGAAAGAATATTAGTAAATTAAAGCTCCAGGTTATAGCCAAGGTTTAATGAAACTAATAATTGCTAGGCAGTTAAATGATGTTCGGAACTGGAGAAATTGCCTTCACGACGAAGTAATATGTGCATGTTTTCAACCAAACTTCGTTAATTTACAATAAAAGGTATCCCCGAATTATATCTCTTCTAACAAATGGTGGCAATGAAGATATCGATAATACTCCAATCAGCTGAGATTTTGAGAATGTAAATAATATCAAACGCAAATTATGTACATGATGTTTCACTGTAATACAGTAACAATATGATAATAGTAATACAGGCAGTCCCCGGGTTACGACGGGGGTTCCGTTCTTGAGGCGCGTCGTAAGCCGAAAATCGTCGTAAGCCGGAACGACACTTGGAAATATGCCTTAAACTAAGAAAAAGTTAGAGACCTTACCTGTGTGACATGCAAGTAGATTGCATGATGTGTAGTGTGGTTATTCCAATGGCAAAGGATGGTTCTTGAAGGTATAATTCTTTATTAAACTCTTGTGACACTAAAAAGCACAATGTACTACACTTAATCCTTAGGTTAGATTATACACTAAACACTATATATTATGCACTGTACACTTCGTAGTAGTACGTATGTATTTGTTAGATCCTGGAGTACACTAAAATCCCAGTCTGGTAGCTCTGGAAGGTAAAAGTATAACACAATTACTACAAAATACTACACAAAGTCCTGAATGCAATATGTAAATTATAGATATCAAGAGTAAAAGAGTTAATGTATGTTAATTAATTCCTTACTTTTAGTTTATAATTCCTTACTTTGAGTTATATCAAGAGTAAAAAAGTTAATGTATGTTAATTAATTCCTTACCTTTAGTTTAAATTTGGCATTCATCGTAACCCTGGATGGACAAAGTCTTATGTGGCCCCATAGCCTACATCATTCAGGGGGTTCTGGAATGTACAAAAAATAATTAGTATGTCAGTAAGTACTCTATGCATAGTAAGTTACATACAGTAATATGCACCATACAGTGGTTTAATATCACATATATAACATGTAGTATAAAACTTAGTTAATGTATGTTAATTAATTCCTTACCTTTAGTTTAAATTAGGCATTCAACGTAACCCTGGATGGACAAAGTCTTATGTGGCCCCATAGCCTACATCATTCAGGGGGTTCTGGAATGTACAAAAAATAATTTTGTCAGTAAGTACTCTATGCATAGTAAGTTACATACAGTAATATGCACCATACAGTGGTTTAATATCAACTGGTATGCATTATTGTAAATGATTGGTCTACACCCCCTGTTCAGCAGGGAGTGTACAGTACCAATCCATGAGGGACCTTGATCACTTATCCCATGTGAGAGATCTTGGTCACTTTTTTTTAGTATATAAAACTTACTTAATGTATGTTAATTACTACTATGTATAATTCCTTACCTTTATGTTATGTAGTAACCCTGGACAAAGTTTTATGTGGCCCCATAGCCTGCATCATGGAGGGGGTCCTGGTTTTCTGGAATGTACCAAAAAGTATCAAAGTTAAGTCATGTTATGTATGTTTAGTAAGTTACATACAGTAACCATACGTACAGTGGTTTATAACATGTACATATGTACATAATCAAACTTGGTTGGAAATTCCTGTAAAAAAAAGTTATGTACGTATGTAATATGTACTACTGTATGTAAAAACCTTACTGTTCATATTTTGTTACACTACATGTTACATGTGATACGTATACTTTCCTGAAGGGTTTTTTCCATCCAAAAATGGTGCTTCTACTTGTAGTAGTTATCCCTTGATGACACTTGTAGTAACAACCTGGAGTTGTGTGAAAAATGTTGGTTCTGGAAGGAAAAAGTAACAAAATTAGTGTACAAAATATACACTACAGAAAGTTGTGAATGCATATGTTAATTACTGTAGATATATCAAGAGTACTAAAAGAGTTAATGTATGTTAATTAATTCCTTACCTTTAGTTTATATTTGGCATTCAATGTAACCCTGGATGGACAAAGTCTTATGTGGCCCCATAGCCTACATCATTCAGGGGGTTCTGGAATGTACAAAAAATAATTTTGTCAGTAAGTACTCTATGCATAGTAAGTTACATACAGTAATATGCACCATACAGTGGTTTAATATCACATATAACATGTAGTATAAAACTTAATTTAGAAATTCCTTACATAACTTACCAACTTTTAGTGAGTCTCAAAGCTGTTACCTAGGTTGTGGGAGATGGAGGTGGAGGTGTAGAGCATTCATGATAAGGATGCATTCCAAACCTAACTTCAGTGTGCTTTATCACAGATAACAGGCTAGGATGATGGGCAGTCTGGAATGAAGAATTAATATTAAAGGACAGTATGTAACCACTTAGGTGTACAAAATTTATTGTACGTATGCAAACATTAAACACAACTGAGAATTCCTTACCTTCAGCAAAATGAAGACATGTAGGCTATGTAGAGGTCTGGTTTATGTAAGTCACAGGTGCATGCCAGTCTGGAATGATAATGTAATACATATGATTATAGTATGTATGTTACATACATAACATGGTTATTACATATGTAATATTAAAACATTAATAAAAAAAAATGTCCTTACCAAATTCTAGTGGTTGGCTTGCTTCTGGGATGGCCATATGGTACATGAGAGTGGGTGGCTGGGCTATGGAGTGGGATGGGCAGGTGCTTGGGAGTCTGGAATGATAAAAAATATATAAAATGATAGTTACTACTACTGTAACTACTGCACATGTTATTACTGTTTGACATATGTAGTGTGTAATACGTATGTTCAATATAAAAAATGAAGAATTCTTTTACCTGAAGGAATGGGAGAGGTGATACTACTCGTATCAAACTGATTTGGGCTCTGGAGAGGTGATACTCGTATCAACTGATGAGGGAACATCTACATCTGGAAAGAATGATAGGGTATATATAATTATAAGGTGGATGTAATTGTAGCATATGTACACTTTTAATAAAATTTCTATTAGCAATTTATAAAACATTTTAAACAAATTTGTTAAGGGATTCCTTACCTGTATAGGGCGAGGCATCAAAACCATGGAAAGGCTCAGGGTCATTGGGTCACTGTCACTATCAAAGGGGTCTGAAATGGAAAAAAAAAAAAATAAGGTTATGCAACATCAAACACATTGTACCACTATGTAAGTTAGTGTACGTATGTATGTAGGGTGTAAACAATTTCCAACATGAAAATGAGAAAAATGAAATTGCTTACCTGATTGTACACGTGCAGGTGGGCGGGCTGATACAGAGGGTCCAGGTACAGGGGGATCTGGAACTGTCACAGGTAGTACAGGGAGATCTGGAACTGTCACAGGTAGTACAGGGAGATCTGGAACTGTCACAGGTAGTACAGGGGGATCTGGAACTGTCACCACTTCTGCAATAAAATTACAAATGATGAAAATTAATGAAGTTACAATTTACTCTTACATTTAGTTGTTACATTAAAAAATTAACACATTTTAATATGTACACTATTGTAACACATAAATTAGTAAAACAGTTCAGAATTCCTTACCAGGACTAGGAGTGGGAGGTGGTGGTACTGGAGACTTGTGAAAGAAGTGTCAAGCCTGGACTGCACACTTCTCTTCGTCTGCTTCTCCTTCAGGGTCTCCTTGTAGAAAGTCACCAAATCCATGATTCCTCTCTTGATTTTGTCAAACCTAGAAACGTTAGGGTCTTCTGCCTCAAAAGAAGCCAAGGCTCTCTCCAGATGAGTAAAAACCTCTGACAAGCCTTTCACAGTTAATGACCTGGGTTTTGGCTCTGGTGCCGCCTCCTCTTCCTCAATCATTTGTTGTTCAAGTTCTAGTAAGTCCTCTGCAGACAATTCCTCTCCATGGGAAGCCAGCAGCTCTGTTACATCATCAGGTTCAAGATCTAGTTGCAGCCTCTTGCTTAGCCCTACGATCTTCCTCGTCACAGTCTCGACGTCTTCTGCCTGGTCAAAGCCTTCAAAACTGTGCACAAACTGTGGACACAGTTTCCTCCAGGCCCCATTTAAAGTGGTCGTCTTCACCTCGTCCCAAGCACTTGCAATGTTCTTCACTGCATCTGCAGTGTTGTAGCCCTTCCAGAATTGCTTCAGTGTCAACTCCTTGTTAGCTTCTATGGCCCTCAAAGCAAAACGTATGGTCCTTCTAAGGTAGTAAGCCTTGAAATTAGCTATTACTCTGGTCCATTGGCTGTATCAGCGATGTGGTATTGGGTGGGAGGTACACCACCTTCACATTAGGATGCATGTCGCTCAAATTTGAAGGGTGACCAGGGGCATTGTCCAGGACTAAGAGGGCAGACCCTTCGAAGTCAAATACCGCTCCACTGCTGGCACGAAATGGTCATTGAACCAATCTTCGAAGACCATTAAGGTAACCCACGCCTTCTTGTTAGATTTCCAAATCACAGGGAGTTGACTCTTGAAAATGCCCTTGAAACGCCCTGGGATTCTCGGCCAAATACACCAGCAAGGGCTTCAGTTTCAAATCACCACTTGCATTGGTGCCCCAAACAGCAAAGTCAGTCGCTCCTTTCCAGCTTTATGGCCAGGTGCTGACTTCTCCTCCTTGGAAAGGTACGTTCGATTTGGCATTCTTTTCCAAAATAATCCAGTCTCATCCACATTAAAGACTTGGTCAGCCGTGTAACCACCATCCTTAATTATCTCAGCCAAACCACCTGGAAAACTTTCTGCTGCTTCGCTATCAGCACTAGCAGCTTCACCTTGCAGCTTCACATTATGCAAATTTGCACGAGCCTTAAAACGGTTAAACCAACCTCTACTCGCGGAAAATTCACCACCAGCACTGCCTTCGCCAAACTTTTTCACTACTGCCTCATGCAGCGCTCTAGCCTTCTCCTGGATCACACTTAAGCTCACCGGAACACTCGCTGGTTCTGGTCCTCCAGCCAGATCATGAGCAATTTCTCCATTTCAACAATGCTCTGGCTACGTTGCTTCTCGTTTATCACCGTTGACTTCATCGGTGCAGCATCCTTAACGTGCTTCAGAATACGTTCCTTATCCTTCACAATGGTTACCACCGTGGTCCTGCTCAAGCCTAAAGAACGGCCTATTTCGGTGTTAGTTTCTCCCTTCTCCGAACGCTTTATCACGTCATATTTGACCTCCATCGTGATGACCTTCCTCTTCTTGGATGAACTATCATCGGAGGAAGTACTTTGGCGTTTAGGAGCCATTGTAAATTTGCGAAAATGGCAAGGAATTTCAGCAACGTCTCAGCACACAACCTAGTGGAATGCAGGCAGGCACGCGATTGAAGTGGCGTCCTTTCGTATTGTTACGCTTGGCGTCCTCGACCGTCCGAGGTCGTTGTTCGGTCAATTTACCATACAGTTTAATAGCGTTAATTAATTTATGCACCTCCGCTCAAAAACTAGTTCTGCATATGAGGTATCGTTAAAAAGCATAACAAAACGTCGTAACCTTGGAATTTGTGTTGTAATCTAACCAGAAACTTAGTTTTTTTAATTATGTACTGGAAACAAGCAATGATTTTTCATTATATTTGCGCTTTTGGACTGTTTTAAACTGCGCATCCCAAGCTAGTGTATTCATTCGCCCGCAAACTAGTTCCGCATATGCGGCGTCAGTAAAAAAATTCAAAAAATACGAAAAAAAAAAGTCAAAAATCATCATAACCTCAAAATTTTTGTTGTAATGTAACCAAAAACATATTTTTATTATGTACTGTGCTAAACTATAAAGGATTTTTATCATAGCATGCGTTTTTTAAAAGCGTCGTTAACTCGGAGCGTCGGAAGCGTCAGCGTCGTAACCTCGGAACAAGCGTCGTAACCCAGGACGGAATTTCCATTGAATATTTAAGAAAAAGCGTCGTAACCTCGGAACGTCGTAAGCCGGAACCGTCGTAACCCGGGGACCGCCTGTATACTGTAATTGGATACAACAAGCAAAACTATCTTTATTTAAGTCATCATTATTATAAATGTAGTTGTACTGTTTAATTTTTGCACATAATCAATTTATCCAAAAAACATTTTGGTTT
This sequence comes from Macrobrachium nipponense, assembly GCF_015104395.2. Classification (NCBI taxonomy): domain Eukaryota; kingdom Metazoa; phylum Arthropoda; class Malacostraca; order Decapoda; family Palaemonidae; genus Macrobrachium; species Macrobrachium nipponense. The sequence goes on from NC_061107.1 coordinate 110,410,250, forward strand.
TGTAATTTAGAAGTCGTCCTATACTACAGATATGAGATAAATTAATTAAAATTCGCCATGATTTTTTACCTCGTCTTATCTAAAGGTCACCTTATACGCGGAAATATACAGTATACAGTGGACCCCCCATACTCGTGGACTTACACATTCGCAGATTTCTCTTGGTAACATTTCCCCTCATTATTTGCGGAAAATTTGGCTATTCGTGGTATTTTTCTATGAGAAATATCCAGAAATTCCTGGTTTTTTTTTATTAATTAATCATAAAATGCATTTTTTGTGATAAAACTATTATAAAAACCAAGTATAAACATTTAAGTGGTTTTTTCTTGAGTTTTAACTAACAAAATAGGCTGTTTTCAGCATTTTTATAGGGGTTCCAACTATTGGGGGGGGGAAGGATGGGGGAATTCTGGTACTTATCCCCCCGCGAATACAGGGTGACCACTGTACATATTACTTTTTTTCTTGTTGTGCCACTGAAATTTTTCAACTCAATTTTGTTGGTTTATAAAACTATTTTGTTTAGTAGTTTATTTAAGTGTTTTGGGATTTTATATTATTTTTAATGTGTTATTGTGTAACCATATGTGACATAATTTTATGTTTTGTGTGTGTATGTATTTCAGTGCTCTAGTTTGTGTAATTTTGAAATGACAAATTTTTAAAGTAATTTATATTTTTCTTTTCCTGACTATACAAACCTGAGGTCCTATACATAAGGAATTACTTTTAGTGCAGCTGGAAATGGCCATTTAACTTTAAACAAGGAGACGTAATACATAATACTAAATTATCGTCTACAGGTGGGAGTCCCACCCACCCAGTTGGTATACACCTACTTTGCCTTTTGGCCCAGGAAGCAGAATGAGGGGTGGCTGCGCTGAGCATAAAATTGTATAATTATATAATTAGGAAAAATACAAATTACAGTGGTACCTCGAGATACGAGATTAATCTGTTCCGAGGCAGCTTTCGTATCGTGAGCTTTTTGTATCTTGAACCACATTTTACATGTAAAATGGCTAATCCGTTCCAAGCCCTACAAAAACACCACTGTAAATTTCATAATAAAGCTAAATTAACCTATAAACAATGAAATACTACAACAATTTTGGACCATTCAATACCTAACTTAATATGTACATATACCTGTAAATAAAGTGTACATATTAGTGTGCGTTGCATACAAGAAATACTGTACGCACATACGTACGTATGTAGTAAAATGTGGAACCTTACCTTTCGAGTGAGGCTATCTCCAAAAGTGGCGACAGAGGAGGAAGACGAACGGCAGAAAACTTCTTATAGTACGTACACTAACTTTACGAAACACAATAACCCTTTAACGCCGATTGGACATATTAAACGTCGACTAATATTGTCTGTAGTATGCCGATTGGACGTATGGTACGTCGACTTACAAAAGTTTTTTTTTTAAATTTGCGGAAAAATAGTTATAGGCCTACTAGGTGAAAACTTTTGAATCACGCGCCTTGGGGGATGCTGGGAGCTCACGGATCGAGGCGTTGTTTTGTTTACAATCGTTACCCAGGCGCGCAAGCGCGAATTTCTTTCTTCTCGCACCAAAAAGCATCAGTGACACATCTCAGAAATTATTTCGTCACTTTGACAATTTTTGCACCATTTTATATTAGCCGTTACAGGGAGTATTATATATGAAAATGTGCGCTTGAAATATTTTCATATAAATAACGATAAGTGCCAAAATTCCAACTTTTGGTCAATTTTGACTCTACCGAAATGGTTGAAAAACGCAATTGTAAGCTAAAACTCTTATATTCTAGTAATATTCAATCATTTACCTTTATTTTGAAACAAATTGGAAGTCTCTAGCACTATATTTTGATTTATGGTAAATTTATGAAAAACACTTTCCTTACGTCCGTGCGGTAATTCTTCCGAAAAAATCTTAAATTTTTTCGTCCAATTGTCGTAATGTTTACACCATTTTAAATTAGCCGTTGCATTAAATTTTATATATGGAAATGTGCTCAATTTCATGTAGAATACATCAAAAAGCAATCCATGGTTGTAGCTTTTTCAGTTTTGAAATATTTTCATATTAATAACGATAAGTGCCAAAATATCAACCTTTGGTTAAGTTTGACTCGACCGAAATGGTAAAAAAACGCAATTGTAAGCTAAAACTCTTACGTTCTAGTAATATTCAATCATTTACCTTTATTTTGCAACAAATTGGAAGTCTCTAGCACAAAATTTCGATTTATGGTGAATTTATGAAAAAAAAACTTTTTCCTTACGTCCGCGCAGTAACTCCCGAAAAAATCCAACATTTTTTCGTCCGATTGTCGTAATGTTTGCACCATTTTAAATTAGCAGTTACATAAAGTTTTATATATGAAAATGTGCGCAATTTCCTGTAGAATACAACTAAAAACAACCCATGGTTGTAGCTTTGATCAGTTTTGAAATATTTTCATATAATAACGATAAGTGCCAAAATTTCAACCTTCAGTCAACTTTGGACTCTACCGAAATGGTCGAAAAACGCAATTGTAAGCTAAAACTATTACATTCTAGTAATATTCAATCATTTACCTTTATTTTGCAACAAATGGGAAGTCTAGCACAATATTTCGATTTATGGTGAATTTATGAAAAAAACATTCCTTACGTCCATGCGGTAACTTCCAAAAAAATAATAAATTTTTTCGTCCGATTGTCGTAATGTTTGCACCATTTTAAATTAGCCATTACATAAAGTTTTATGTCGGGAAATGTGCGCAATTTCATGTAGAATACAACCAAAAACAATCCATGGTTGTAGCTTTTCAGTTTTGAAATATTTTCATATAAATAACGATAAGTGCCAAAAATCAAGCTTCGGTCAACTTTGACTCGGCCGAAATGGTAAAAAATCGCAATTGTAAGCTAAAACTCTTACATTCTAGTAATATTATACATTTACCTTTATTTTGCAACAAATTGGAAGTATCTAGCACAGTATTTCGATTTATGGTGAATTTATGAATAAAAAACATTTTCCTTACGTCTGCGCGGTAACTCTTCCGAAAAAAATCGGAAATTTTTTCGTCCAATTGTCGTAATGTTTGCACCATTTTAAATTAGCTATTACATAAAGTTTTATATATGAAAATGTGCACAATTTTATGTAGAATACAACTAAAAATAACCCATGGTTGTAGCTTTTATCAGTTTTGAAATATTTTATATAAATAATGATAAGTTCAAAAATTTCAACCTTCAGTCAACTTTGACTCTACTGAAATGGTCAAAAGACGCAATTGTAAGCTAAAACTATTACATTCTAGTAATATTCAATAATTTACCTTTATTTTGCAACAAATGGGAAGTCTCTAGCACAATATTTTGATTTATGGTGAATTTATGAAATAAACTTTTTCCTTACATAAGTGTGGTAACTCTTCCGAAAAAATCATAAATTTTTTTGTCCGATTGTCGTCATGTTTGCATCAGTTTAAATTAGCCATTACATAAAGTTCTATATATGAAAATGTGTGCAATTTCATGTAGAATACAACAAAAGACAACCCATGGTTGTAGCTTTTATCAGTTTTGAAATATTTTCATATAAATAACGATAAATAGAAAAAATTTGTCCTTCGGTCAATTTTAACTCAACTGAAATGGTTGAAAACTGCAATTGTAAGCTACAACACTTACAGTCTAGTAATATTCAATCAATTACCTTCATTTTGCAACAAACAGGAAGTCTCTTGCACAATATTTCGATTTATGGTGATTTTTGAAAACTGCATCATTTTGTGATAATATTTTCTCTGTGTTGCCTTGATCGTTTTACAATGTGGTATATTCCAAAATGATCGCAATTTAGTGTACAATACGATGAAAAAAAATTAACACATTAGCTTTAACCGTTTTGCTCACAGCGAGATTTGTATACAATTATATTAAATTTTTTTCACGCTGTCATATATTCCAGTATTTATATATGATAATGATATTTTTTTCATTTCTGATGGTTGCATACTAAACTTAAGGCAATGACAAAAAAAGGAGCCAAAAATGAACTCTTAATCTTGAAAACCAAGCGTGCTGTGATTTTTTGAAAAAAACATTCTTTCTGCTTCGGCGCTCACTCGCGAACGCCGCCGGCATACGGGAGACGATTTTTAAAATACCGCTTTGGCGTTTAAGGGTTAACAAAACTGGAACACTTAACTTTACAAAAAACTTAAAATTAAATTTTTTTTTTATACATTTTTTTTAACTTTTTTATACTAGGTATTTTTTTTCCCCCACAAAATTTCAATTTCTTCGCCACTTTTAACTTTCTGTTTTTTTTGTGTGGTATCAATTGGATCTTCCTTTTTGCTTACTCCTGCTAGTACTAAAGGCCTCTTTAAAAAATAACTATCCAAGGAAGATTGCTTCTGCCTGCTTTTCAAAATGATCTGAAACAACTCCGGCAAACGTTATCGAACTGTGCAAACATACGACCTGTGTAAGCCTTTTTGGGGTGTCTCTTTTCTACAAATGATTGCACCTTTGAAAAGCAGCTAGAGCATCCTTAATTTCTGCTGTTGTCATAGGGTCATCCTCCTCCTCCTCGCCGCTGCTAGAGAACTCTTCTTGAATGACGTTATGTTGCATGGCCTCCAACTCCTTTAGGTCATCCGTCGTAAGCTCCTCTTGGTGCTCCTCGAGAAGGTCATTGATGTCGTCCTCGTTGACGACCAGCCCCATGGACTTGCCGAGTGCAACGATCTCATCAAGATCTGGTTGTGAAACAGTTTCAGGATCATCAACTGTTCCTGAATCTGCAGCACCAGCTTTGCCCACGTCAAATCCCTTGAAGTCTCGGGCGGATACAGCATCAGGCCAGAGTTTCCTCCATGAAGAATTCAAGGTTCGCCTCGAAACCTCCTGCCAAGCTTGGTTGATGAGTCGGATGCATATCACAACATCGAAATGCTCCTTCCAAAATTCACGCAAGGTGAGGTTTGTGGTATCAGTGATGTCGAAGCATCTCTTGAAGAGATGTTTTATATACAGCTTCTTGAAGTTCGATATCACTTGCTGGTCCATGGGCTGGAGGAGAGGGGTGGTGTTAGGCGGAAGATAAAGAACCTTGATAAACGAATACTCCGCTAGGATATCTTCCTTGAGGCCAGGAGGGTGAGCAGGGGCATTGTCCAACAACAGCAGACATTTCAGAGGGAGGCGCTTCTCTTCCAAGAATTTCTTCACTGTCGGACCGAAACACAGATTTACCCACTCCGTGAACAAAAGTCTCGTTACCCAGGCTTTCGCATTAGCACTCCACATCACTGGAAGCTTCTCCTTAAGCATTTTGTGGGCCTTGAAGGCTCGAGGAGTCTCTGAATGATAGACAAGTAGGGACTTCACCTTGCATTCCCCACTGGCGTTCGAACAAAGTGCGAGCGTAAGCCTGTCTTTCATAGGCTTATGCCCGGGTAGCTTCTTCTTTTCCTCCATGATGTACGTCCGACGAGGGATTTATTTTGCAAAAAAGGCCAGTCTCATCACAGTTGAAGACTTGCTGAGAACTGTAACCTTTGTTGAGCGTCATCTCGTCGAACATCTTAATAAAGGCTTCGGCGGCTTTCATGTCTGAGCTGGCAACCTCCCCATGCCGCACCACCAAATGGATGCCAGTCCGTTTACAGAATTTTTTGAACCACCCATGAGAAGCCTTGAACTTTATGGTTGGCGTCGATGTCCCTTCTCCTCCATTGTCTTTGGCCTGGGCAATCAAATCGCCAAAAATAGCGCTGGCCTTGTGGCAGATTGCCGTCTCGGTTATCGTATCGCCAGCGATTTCTTTGTCTTTTATCCAGAAAAGAAGCAGCCTTTCCATCTCGTCGTGCATGTGGCTCCTCTTGCTAGACAAAATAGTCATGCCCTTGGAAGGTGTAGCTGCTTTGATGGCATCCTCCTGCTTAAGGATGATGCCTATTGTCGACGGATTTCGGCCGTATTCCTTGGCGATCACACTCAATCGCATGCCAGCTTCATACTTTTTAATTATCTCCATCTTTGTCTCCAAAGAAAGCATCCTCTTCTTTCCTACTTAACTTTCTTGGGACCCATGACTATGTATATACTGAACATAATTTAAGTTATGTAGTACGTATACGTATGAAGTAAAGTTCTCACACAACACGATAAAGTAGCACTACAACAAAATCACTAACGAATTTATGTTAATAAATGAAATCGTATAGAACGAACGAATTCCTCGTGCTTACGATACCGATGATGCCGCGAAGTGGCCGAAAAAGCACGCCGCTACATAGAGCACGATGGGAGAGATGCTGACCAATAGGAGAGCAGGATCTTATGGCAGTGACTAGCATCAGGAACCAATGGGAGAGTGGGAGGATGGTGGCAAGTCTACTTAGTTGGCGGCGCGCAAGTTTTAAAATTGTTATCGGTGGTCCAGGCGAATCTCGGACTTTACAGCAACAACCTTTCGTATCATGAACAATTTTTGTATGTAGAGCCACAAAAATCTTTGTATTTGCTTTCGTATCTCGAGTTTTTTGTAAGTTGAGCCTTTCGTATGTCGAGGTACCACTGTAATTTTAAGAATTTGTCATGTGTTCCTACACAATGTAAAACCATGGGTCTTTTACATAAGGTGTTGAACAGAAGTGTGAACGACTATGTTCAGCTGTCTGACTTTTAGCAAGGGCAAATTAGTGTCATTTTGATCTAAACCTGGAAAAAATTTGCAAACAAGAAATTCCTTCACCAATGTATTCCTTTTGGTGGCCCAGTCCCAAAAAAAAAAAAAAAAAAAAAAAAAAAAAAAAAACTGAAATCCTCGGTCCCAAGAAACTTTTTAGAGGGGTAAAATCCCACAGAAAATCGTGAATTTTTTACATTTCTGCATTTTGTGCCTAAATGTTAAATGGCTGTAATTAAGAAGGCTCAATTATCTTTCCAGTGGTATATAGTAATGTATACTTTGTATAATTAGTATAGCTAATATGGCTAGACAAAGATTCACCTAAGAACCCAGAAAATGCATTTTTTTCAGATTTTTTTGTGTCCCTCCTATATATATATTTATATATAATTATATTTATATATATATTATATCTATATATATATATATTTATATATATATTTATATATATATATATATATATATATATGTATATATATATATATATATATAGTAAAATATTTATCCCTATAGTATATATATATATATATTTTTTTATATATATAATTTATAAAATAAATTAAATTATATATATAATTATAAATAATATATATATTAATAAATATATTAATATATATAATATATATATATATTAAGGGATTATATAAGGGATTTTGACGTAGGAAAAATCTATTTCTGGGCGAGGAAGCCGTGTCGCTCCGTGAAATGTGTCTCTTTAGCACTATTTCTAGTAAAATATTGCTATGATACCAGAGAACTGCTAAATTGGACATGTCAGAAGTCTCTGACTCGCTCACCTAAATAAAAGGTGTCGGTATTATTATATATATATATATATATATATATATACGATATCTATATATATATATGATATATGATATATATATATATATATATATATGTATATATATATATATATAATATAATAATATTAATATATCTATATTAGATATATATATATATATATATATCTAATTTTATGTTATATTTATTATATATATATTATCTATATATATAATATAATATATATATTATAATATATAATATATATTAATATAATTTAAAGTACTATAAATTACCTTTCTATCAGTGTATAACAAACTATATTTGGCGTGATTTTTATAGCTGGTATAGGTTGTACAGTGTGTTGATTGGAATCCTAGAAATGCAATATTTTCACTTGTAATAAAAATGACCATCATATTGATTTTATATACGTACTTAGGGTTAATGCGAGTACGGTATATTTTGAAACTATAATAATGGTAATGATGACATTAATGGTAATATGTAATTAATAATAAACCTAAAACTCATACTGAGCTGAAAAACTTGTTGATTCACTTATCTTTTAGACAACATAACCATATACAGGCAGTCCCCGGGTTACGACGGGTCCGGCTTACGACGTTCCAAGGTTAAGGCGCTTTTCAATTATATTCATCAGAAATTACTTCCAGGGTTACGACGCCTACAAAACTGATCTGCCAGAAGAAATATGACACCAAAAATGCAAAATAATCAATATTTGAAGGTTTATTTGATGAAAAATGCAATAAGAATGCAGTTTACATAGTTTTCAATGCACCAAAAGCATTAAAAGTAAGGTTTTCTTACGATTTTTGATGATCCGGCTTGCAACGATTTTCGGGTTACAACGCGTCTCAAGAACGGAACCCCCGTCGTAACCCGGGGACTGCCTGTACTGTATTAGTAAATTTAATATACGATCTCTCAGGGACGAAACAACTGTTATCAACGGAGGGTGGTTATTGCATCAGATCAAATGGAAGTTAGGCAAGACCTATTGCCAACTTACATTGAAATACATTGAGTATTTGCATAATGTCAGTAAGCGATTTGTTTGTTGTTGTCTGCAATGGATATGAGAGAGCTCGACCAAAGACCATGCTCACCAAAGGCAAAAACATCTGTGCCATGACATTGACATACATCCACAATTGAAATTGACTTTGACAAAAGAAGGTTTCTGGATAACACTTCCAATAAAGCAGCTTTCATCACATTATTGAACAAGAAGTTTATGAAAACTGGAATATACATGAAGAATGCAAAACAAGATGCAGATAATTTCATTGTCAAAGAAACTAAGATGTACAGTCAAGATGGAAACATGTTAATGTCTTTTGCGATGACACTGATGTTTTGGTGTTGCTATTGCACCAATCATGTTAAGGTATTTATGACCAGTTCAGGCAAAGTATATGAAATTGACAAGGTTATGGACAAAATGTCCCATGTTCAGATCGAAAATATATTACTCGCTCATAGCTTTACAGGCTGTGACACAGTCTTCACTATTTATGGAAGAGGGAAAAAGAAAATTTCGACCATGAGAAGCTATTCGTGTGGTGAATGCTTCAAATTCATCTGTGGAAGTGATGAAGAAAAAAAAAAAGCTTTTTAATTCATTTTAATAGTTGACAAGTTCAAGAAAAAGTGTGCATCACTCTAAGAGGTGCGGTATCATGCTTATAAGAAAAACTCGGCAAAAGGAATAATCACTCAGCATTTATTATGCATCCCCCCACAGGCTATGGATTGGGCTATTCTCTCTATCCTGTACAAAGGTCCAAAAGATTATGGATGGATGGGTGAATGCAACTCTTTCAAACCAGTTATGAAACTGGATTCTATCAGAGCAGACTTATTGCGTGATTCTATATCGTGCGGTTGCTAAGTTGACTGTAAGAACAACAGGTGTTTTTTGTGTAAAAAATGGAATACATTGTGTATCTACTTGCTCATAACTGACAGGGTCTTACATGTCAAAACACTGATGTCATTGAAAATAACAAAGTTTCAGATATAAAAGAAGTCTGAATGTTGATGAGTCTCCATGCTCTAGTTTAGTTGAATATGTTTAACAATCTCAAAGGAAATTTTTAATTTCTTAACATATTTTGTCTTTCTGTATATCGATAATCTACTTGAAAAACATAGTTCTTGGAATTGTATCCAGTGGGTTACTGGAAAAGTTATGTATTTGCAAAACAATATGGATATATTTACAGTTATTTATTAAAATATCCATAATGTTACATCAGTTCTTACACTTAAACACAGTTTTAATATTTCATGTAATAATTGAACACAAAGTATTTTGCAAGTATGTATTGGCAGTTATTTGAAGACCTCAGTTATATTACTATTATTATTATTATTATTATTATTATTATTATTATTATTATTATTATTATTATTATTATTATTGGGTGTAAATATAGAGGTATATTAACCCTCCGGTGATCCGATGACGTGAAACCACGCAATAAATTTTTTGCCATATGTGCTCCGCAGAAGTTATTTTTGGGGGAAATTCACCCAAAAAAATCATGCAAAGAACACAAGGACTGTGCCATTGCATGGGCAGATCTTGGACCTACAAGAAAACAAACAGGAAATCAATCGCATTATTTGTTACTGAGTAATTACGAAATATGTGAGCATATATATATAATATATATATATATATATATATATATATATATATATATATATACATATGTGTATATATATATATATATATATATATATATATATATATATATATATATATATATATATATATATATAGATATAGTATATATATATATATATATATATAGATATGCATATGTATATATATATATATATATATATATATATATATATATATATATATATATATATATATATATATATATATATATATATATATATATATATATATACACATATGTATATATATATATATATATATATATATATATATATATATATATATATAATATATATATATATATACAGTGGGGCATCGCTTATTCACGGATCAGTATTCACGGATCCAGTTAATCACGGGTTTTTTCTTGGACGTTTCTCATGTTACATCACTGGTATGAATCGCTGCATCACGGGTTTGTTGTGTTGCGTATGCGATGTTTTTCGGTAGGCTAACCCTCGGCCGTGGTCTGATAACTACCAACATTCATTTAAAGACTCATATAATGATATTAACTGACAATAAAGGTAATAAAACCATTCTCACCTAATATATTATTGTCCTATCTTCGAAATAAATAGCCTATTCAAGGTTTATGTACGACGTTCATTGGTAGGCTAAGCGTAGTTGCAGTGCGATAACCACCAACGTACACAAACATTCACATTATGATATTAACTGACAATAAAGGTAATAAAACCATTCTTACCATATATATTATAGTCATATCTTCTATAATACCCTATTCAAAGAATAATTCCACATCATTGACTCCAACTTATCGTCGGACCCAGTGGCCAGCCACAAAATGTAAGCATATACCTTTACGTATGAAAATGGTTTATGTATACGGTTGCGTTCAAAGCGACATTTTTTGTTTGATAAACTTTTAGGAATTTTAATAGTAGTGGTAGTGTAATTACAGTAGTAATAACATTAAGGCTAAAATTAATTTGAACTTCATTATTATTTTGGCAGTATTCGTATATAACTTCTCTGAACAATGAAGTCATACAAACGCTATTTGTCATAGATTATCGTAAGTATTGCTGTTTGTTATTGGCGACGAAGCGTAAACGAAATACATAAAAGCATTTTTTTTACCTTATATTTATATCGGTTCATATCTTCATAATAAAAAGGCTATTCGTGGAGTAATTCCATATCAGTGAAATCAATTTGATCTATGCGAGGCCAGCCAGCTGACAAAATGTACGTACGTATATGAAAATCAAATTATGGTAGCGTTCACAGCAAGATTATCTTTCGAAATTTTTATAGTACTATTCATGCTACGTAGTAATAATGTTTGGAATATACGTAACATTAATTTTCAATACAAAATATCATCGTTATTTTGGTAGTGAATAATAGTTTATAATTATCATACATACACTGCATTGTTATGGGTTTGCGGCAGTGATAAAACAACCAAAATAACGTTCTCCTTTAAGTCGTCATATCTTCATAATAAAAAGGCTATTCGTGGAGTAATTCCATATCAGTGAAATCAATTTTATCTATGCGAGGCCAGCCAGCTGACAAAATGTAAGTACGTATATGAAAATCAAATTATGGTAGCATTCACAGCAAGATTATCTTTCGAAATATTTATAGTACTATTCATGCTACATAGTAATAATGTTTGGAATATATGTAATATTAATTTTCAATACAAAATATCATCGTTATTTTGGTAGTGAATAATAGTTTAGAATTATCATACATACACTGCATTGTTATGGGTTTATGGCAGTGATAAAACAACCAAAATAACGTTCTCCTTTAAGTCAACGCGTTTAGGAAAAACATGACATAGAATCGACTTTGCGACTTCGTTCACTTTGATATTTTTAACGATACAATAACTATCATTTGTACTACTAAAACCATCTTCACATAAGTAATTTTTCGTAAGATATGTGTTGTTGCAAAAGCTAGCTTATACATAAAAGGCTTTTATAATTTAAGTCATCTTAGATATACATATGTACCCAAACTCATTGTGGGGAAATTTACTACTGTTTCCTCGGATATTGAAATACTTTAGCATCATTCAAACACTTTAATAATATAATGCATAAATACTAGGCTATACATATTTACATCGTATACAAATACTACATACAGTTATTATACACATAATTTTATATACAAAGTTAACAGTTATATACACATACTTTTATATACAAAATTAATCATATGAGTAGTGATCAGACGACAGCTGTGCACTGGACTACGTACGTACTACTTGGAAGATAAAACAAACAAAAATTTTGTTGTTGTTAGTCGCCGGGATAGATTAAACATTTTTCCAGAGATTAAAGAGCTGAATTTTGTTTTGAAGGTATGTCAACCGCGTTAGTAAATAGGTATCATCTTCTAAGGAAATTTTTTTTTCTCTCTTCTTTTTGCCGAAGAATCTTCAAGCCATTTTGCATTCAAAGTAATGAGAAGGAATCATTCTATTCTGCATGAAATCAGTAAAATACTTACACTAATAATAAAAACTAAAACTACATACTGTATGCAAAACACATACATCATCGTTAGCTTCGTGTGTGTAAACGTTCATTCTAAAAAATTACAGAGTAGTATAACTAACACCTGATTGGTTGGTTGGTAGCCATGGAGATCTGATATCCAATGACTGCCCTCTGCTTCTGTTCTATTTATAGACATATGGCATGGATGGCACTAGGTTTGAACGTTACCATGTTCGTGATTTTCTGACTGCTGACGGCAAAAATTACTCAATAATTTTCTTTACATAATTATTCCTTCGTGAAAACAATAATATAATAACGCGGTTGACCTACCTTCAAAACAAAATTCAGCTCTTTAATCTCTGGAAAAATGTTAATCTATCCCGGCGACTAACAACAACAAAATTTTTTTTTTGTTTTATCTTCCAAGTAGTACGTACGTAGTCCAGTGCACAGCTGTCGTCTGATCACTACTCATATGATTAACTTTGTATATAAAAGTATGTTTATATAACTGTTAACTTTGTATATAAAAGTATGTGTAGATAACTGTATGTAGTATTTGTATACGATGTAAATATGTATAGCCTAGTATTTATGCATTATATTATTAAAGTGTTTGAATGATGCTAAAGTATTTCAATATCCGAGGAAACAGTAGTAAATTTCCCCACAATGAGTTTGGGTGCATATGTATATCTAAGATGACTTAAATTATAAAAGCCTTTTATGTATAAGCTAGCTTTTGCAACAACACATATCTTACGAAAAATTACTTATGTGAAGATGGTTTTAGTAGTACAAATGATAGTTATTGTATCGTTAAAAATATCAAAGTGAACGAAGTTGCAAAGTCGATTCTATGTCATGTTTTTAACTTTAACGTATAGTGGTATGAAAAACACCAGTGTGTCGTAGCGATGCGTCATCAATATAGTGGTAGAAAATACCACATGGTGTTGTAGCGACACGTTATCACAAAGTACAAATCCTTTTCCCGGACCATCCTCAGAATTTTACGACTCTTCAACTTCAAGATCGATATGGTGAAATATATTATATAGTCATACTTATTGTTAAAATTCACAAGTTGAACTGCAAAACATTATTATATTTTGATTGTTATGTACATATATTTTTTGTTTTACGGAATGTTTGTTTTGAAAATAATACATATTAGTGAACATATGGTATTAATTGTCCCACTATTTTATTATAGGTGATCTTAATTATCTCACATTCATTTAAACATATTATATTAATATTTATTTAAATAAACTGTAATTAATAAATAACAATAATGAAAAACATAAAGGGAAAAAATGTTTTTGCTGCAGTAGTGGTATTTGTTTGATTATGCATCTGACCTCACATTTCCGAAATCGGAAAAATTCCAAAAACCGAAACATCGGAATGTGTGTGTACTGCACATTTTTTTAAACACGCACACAATGTCTACACATTTACTGATACCCGTTGGTATCAGTAAATTACAGTAACTACGTATTTATTCCTGAGATGAGAGAGAGAGAGAGAGAGAGAAAGAAGGGAGAGAGACGAGAGAGAGAAGAGAGAGAGAGAGGAGAAGAGAGAGAGACGAGGAGGATGAAGAGAGAGAGAGAGAGAGAGAGGAGAATGATTAAGGACTCCAAGGCGTGTTATTTTTACAATTATTTTATTATCTTGGGATTTTTTTTTAATCTTGAGATTTTCTATTCAATTCTCGAGATTAATAAGAAAATTAACGTAACTTGACTAGCATCAGCACACATCTGAATGACTCGGCCATTAGCAGGCTAAAACCACCAACCTTTTATGAACTTGCATGATACATGAGATACATGACGAAACACAAAACCACTGTTTATTGGTGAAAATTTGGGGGTCGCACGATATGGGAGATTGCACGTTATTCGAGTATATACGGTATGTGATTTTTTTTAGCCTTTTATGGAACAAAATCTAGCAAGAAATTGCCATTCCCAGTTGGCAACACTGGCCTACTCGCGTTTGTCCAAGGTTGGTTTGTTGTTGTTGTGAAATGTGGCGTGCGGCGCGTTCTTTAAATTGTACCCATATAAACAAGTTAATTATGTGGCATCCAAAAGCCCTGATCTTTTACTCTTATGGGAAAGACGCCTAAAGGTCAGATGAAGGTTTTTACGGTGGAATATACTATTAACGTGTTGTGACGAAGGGAAGAGATGTTTCGCTGCATACTGTTGGTAGCATTATCGTTATTATATTACTGGATTGCACTGCAAAATCGTCGCCATCTTTTATCAACATAGATTGTTGGTGAGTACCCATATGATTTACATAATTTTGATAGTTCTCTTACCACTCATCCTCTCTTTCCTTGTAAAAAAAAAAAGAGGCCCACCATGCGTATGTAGGCTTCTAGCTGTAATCCCTAGGCTAGTAGGCTACATATGTACAGTAGTACATATACTAACTTTATTTTTTAAGGCTAATTTTGTACAATAACTTTAAAACTGTCTTGAATTTAGTTTTAGGTGATAGTTGAAAACATGGTGTTTGAACTAAAGTAGGCAGTTTATAAACAGTGGAATAGTGGTCTGGGTGGGTTAACTATTAAAGTAGGCAGTTTTAAGCAATTTTTGAGGGGGGTATCAGGATAACATGGGTATTTACTTATCACGGGGGGTTCTGGGCCCTATCCCCCGTGGATAACGAGGCCCCACTGTATATATACAGTAATACTTTGGGTTACGAACCGATTAGTATACGAATTTTTTAACTTACGAAGTGACGCCCTCATTCTGGAATACGAATGCGCGAATTTCCATCATGGGAGGCCGCCTGATTTGTTTACATCGGATGAGCGTGGGATCTGCGAACGCATTTTTTTCGGCCAA
Source organism: Macrobrachium nipponense (assembly GCF_015104395.2). Taxonomy (NCBI): domain Eukaryota; kingdom Metazoa; phylum Arthropoda; class Malacostraca; order Decapoda; family Palaemonidae; genus Macrobrachium; species Macrobrachium nipponense. The sequence goes on from NC_061107.1 coordinate 110,425,820, forward strand.
AACTTAACGCCTGCTTTGTTTACATCGGATGAGCGTGGGATCTGCGAACGCATTTTTTCGGCCAAAACTTAACGAGGGTCACGTGACTTCCTCCTACGCATCCCTTGACCCTTTTTAAACCATAACTCTTTCAATATCTCGCTGGCGGTAAGATTGAACGCATCTGTCCGTGATACGCTCTCAAATTTGCTTAGTGATTTGCGCACGTGTTGTGTTTCCGTGATAGTGCTTATACATTACTATTACCCAAATACTAAAGACAATGGCTCCCAAGATGACGAAGGCAAGCAGCAAGAAGGAAAGCATAAGAAAGAAGGAGATGATTACAGTCGAAATGAAGAAGGAAATTATCCAAATGCATGATAAAGGCGAGTGCGTGAAAGACATTGCAGCATTCTTCAAGCGGTCGCAATCAACGATCTGCACTATTTTGAAGAAAAAGGAAGAAATTAAAGCCAGTAAAGCATCAAAAGGTGTCACAGTATTGACGAAACAACGGCCTTATATTCTCGACGATGTAGAAAATTTGCTCATAGAAAAATATTTTTTCAAAATTGTGAAAGACAACATAGTGTTGCGTAAGCGTAAAATTAGTGATCGTAGTGAACGGTGCTCTCTAGAGAAAGAACCAGAAAGTCTTCCAGAAGTGTTCACGGAGGGAGATTTCCCCCCCAAGCCCTAACCCTCTCCTCCTCACCCTTCCCCTCCTCCCGTCTCCGTCAAGCCAGCAGCCACACTCGCCAAAGGTAAAGTTCAGGTTTACTGTGCATGCATATTAAATCTAGTGTTTATATTTAATTTCATTCTTCAATTTTATAATTTTATGTAATTCCTACACGAATTTTCAACCTTAGTGAAACAAAAATAAATGGAAAAATATGAATTGAAATGGTTATTCATGTCGGGTGGAACGCATTATTTGCTTTTTATAACATTCTTATGGGAAATCCATTTGGGTTACGAATTTTTTAGGTTACGAAGCAGGTTCTGGAACGGATTAAATTCGTAACCCAAGGTATTACTGTATATATATATATATATATATATATATATATATTATATATATATATATATATATAATATATATATATATATATATATATATATATACACACAGAGTGGTACCTCGAGATACGAAAGGCTCAACTTACGAAAAACTCGAGATACGAAAGCTGACACGAAAAATTTTACTGCTCTACATACAAAAAGTTTTCAAGATACGAAAGGTTTCTGAAAGTCCGAGATTCGCCCGATAACAATTTTGAAACTCGCGCCGCCATCTTAGTTCTAGTAGACTCGCCACCATCCTCCTGCCCTCCCATTGGTTCCTGATGCTAGCCAAGCCATGAGATCCTTCTCTCCTATTGGACAGCATCCCTCCCATCAATGCATTTCTTTAAACGTGGTGGCGTTCCTTCGCTCGGCCACTTCGCACCCGAAGCTTTATCGTACGCATGCGGCATTCGTTCGGTCCAACGATTTCGTTTAGCATCGTAAATTAGTTAGTGATTTCGTTGTGCTACTTTATTGTGTTGTGAGAACCTAATTAGTATACGTACTACATACGTAACTTAATTACGTACAGTACATATAGTCATGGGTCCCAAGAAAGTTGCTGAAGTTCACAGAAAGAAGAGAATGCTTTCTATGGAGACAAAGATGGAGATAATAAAAAAGTATGAAGCTGGCTTGCGGTTGAGTGTGATTGCTAAGGAATACGGCCGAAATCCGTCGACGATAGGCACCACCCTTAAGCAGAAGGAAGCCACCAAAGCAGCTACACCTTCCAAGAGCGTGACTATTTTGTCCAACAAGAGGAGCCATGTGCATAATGAAATGGAAAGGCTGCTTCTTGTATGGATCGAGGACAAAGAAATCGATGGCGATACGATAACCGAGACGGCAATCTGCCAGAAGGCCAGCGCTACTGCATTTTCGGCGATTTTGATTGCCCAAGCCGAAGACGACGGCAGAGAGGGGACATCAACGGCAACCCCAAAGTTCAAGGCTTCTCATGGGTGGTTCGAAAAATTCCGTAAACGGACTGGCATCCATTCAGTGGTGAAGAAATAAAAAAAGACAAAATAAATTTTATTTTAAGTTTTTTGTAAAGTTAAGTGTTGCAGTTTTGTTAACGTGTTTTGTAAAGTTTAGTTTGTTTTTCTGACATTTTTTTATGTTTCGTAAAGTTAAGTGTATGTATCTGCCGTTTGTCCTCCTCCTCCTCTGCCGCCACTTTCGGAGATAGCCTCACTTGAAAGGTAAGCTTCCACATTTTACCTTACAGTAATAATATTTCTTGTACACTAATATACACTTTATTTACAGGTTTTGCATTTTTATTATTAAGTTACGTATTGAATGGTCCAAATTGTTGTAGTATTTCATTGTTTATAGGTCAATTTACCTTTATTATGAAATTTACAGTGGTTTTTTTGGAGGGCTTGGAACAGATTAGCCATTTTACATGTAAAATGTGGTCCAAGATACGAAAACCTCATGATACGAAAGGCGCCTTGGAACGGATTAATTTCGTATCTCGAGGTACTACTGTATATATATATAATATATATATATATATATATATATATAGTATATATATATATATATATATATATATATATATATATTTCTGGGCTCAGCTCGTGTCGGCCTATGAAAGGATCCTTAATATCATTCTTTCTAGGTAAAATTAATCTAAAATTACAGAGAAAAACAAAATTAAGAAAATGTCAGTAAAACTGACTCGCTCACTCTTAAAAAGAAGTGTCGGTATGGTAATAGGGGCGAGTGGGAACACTACCACGAGACATTCACCAATTAGAACTTCCAATCAGAATCCCCACAGAGAGAGCTGATACCAACGGGCGTGCAGCCGCTACTACTACTATAGAGGACCCACGGACAGCAGCGCCCCTAGCGGACATCCTTATTCATTAGCGCTAGCGTTCAGACGCATTTTCTCTGTGCTTGTGCCTTTTACGGGATTTTCTTCTCATCTTCGTTATGGAACGTTCTGCCATCGCAACGGCTAAGTTAAGTGCCTCATAAGTAATGTTTTACTACATTTGTCTTCCGGGAACCAGTATTTTCCTTCTAATAGGTCATATACGGTTTCCCGGTTGTCTCGTGGCGGCGCCATGCTGCCTCGTTAAGAATTCCCGGTCCTCCATACTGGGACTTCTTATACTTATGGGCTTACTTTATTACGTTCATCGTTTTTTACATCGAGTTTTAGCTAGATTAGCCCCTTTACCATTTCTCTTAGTTTGGTATTTAGGGCTATTATTATTGTTCCAGCCCAGCATCCCGGCTCTTGCTCTTCATCGGCTATCGCTGGCTCCGAGTAGGCTTCTGTTCCTCGGAACAGTTTGCCTCCTCCTGGCTTCTCTTTTTCTTCTCTAAAAGTTGGTCTTTTTATTCCATCTTTACGATGTAATTTTTATTCTATTTAGGTGTTAGGCTAGCCTAGGTGCATGTCCCATGGTTTGGTACAGCCTGGTTCACGTGGCACTCCCACGGTTGTGTTGCTCGCGGCTTAGGCCACTTGCGGTCACGTGTTCCATCGCACCTTACCCTTCCCCTTCCCTCCTACCAGGTATAGGAGGCGCTGGGGGACCCTTGGTTGTCATGACAACCTCAGTTGCCTTCCCTCCCTCTCTGAGGTGGGCCAGGGTTCCTCCCAGCGGGGGGTATAGGGCGACCACTCAAAGGGTACCGGGTCTCTGAGCGGGTAGTTTTTTGTTTGAGACGGGGAGGAGTAGGCCAACCCCCCCCTCTCTCTCTCCCGCCGTGTTACGCCGAGACCCTCCCCCCCCTTCCCCAGTTGCTCAGCCACCTTCCCTTTTCCATAACGAACGTAGCCTTCAGGTCGCAGCCGGGGCACCTTTGGGGTTATAGATTACTGGCTCCGCCAGCGGGCGGGGTGGTCACTACTAGTGGTCGGTTGCTTGCCTACTATATCCTTACATTCTCTCCCCCCCGCTACCGGAAGGGAGCTTTGCTTCTTACCCGGGAGCACTCTTCTAGTAGACGGATGGTGGAGAAAGGTTTGATATTATTGTTATTTTAAGGATATACCCTAATTTTACGATGAATTGTTTTTAATTTTATTATTCATATGTTTTACCATCCCCGCCATTTTTCGTCGTGGTTTCCTTTTACCACCATCCTGGTTGGATTCTATCTCTTGTCCCCGCCGTCAGCGGAGCAATAGCCTAGGACAACCAACCACCTTGTTACCACACGTATTATGGCGGGGCTCTGGTTTAATCTAACTTTCTCGCTCCGGCACCAGCGGAGCAACTGTTAGGCTGTAAGTGTTCTCCTGATACTCATGTATCTTTTCCACTTACAGGCTACCAACTGTCAGGTCCCGGCGTGCAACGAGACGTTGTACGACCCCTGCAGCCACGATGAGTGCAGGTCTCACGCTCCATGTGTCCACGTCATTCAACGATATGATCGTCTGGCACCCGGAAGCCTGCGCCATCTGCTAAACGACCTAGTCAGTCAGCTGGTGGAGGGGGTAAGTCGATTATAGGCTTCTTTTTCAATTTACTAACAACTCTTAGACATAAGTTTGTTAACCCCGTTCCGCCATTAGAAGCTCATCTCGCCCTTTCTTTCAGGCTAATGGGGTGAGGGAGGTCGCCTTGCTACCCGAAAGCTGTGGGGGTGGCGGCTTCGGGAAGAACGCCGCCAAAGGCCAGCCGTACATCCTTGATAAGAAGCTGGCCGTCCAGATCTTCCCTGCGGGCAAGTCAACAGGGTATGTTGACCCCTTGTCCGCAGCCTTCTCATAGCCTCCATCCAGCAAGATCTTCAGCAATCTTTCGGGGTCGTAGCTTCACAGGAGTCGGTCCCGGACGTCGCTGCCCTGGACCTAAACATCGAGCCTATGGCGGTAGGGGCAGAGGATTTGTTGGTTGAGGTAGGTGTGTCGGGCGCCCAAGGTCTTTCCTTGGGTGTTCCTGGATCTCTCCTGTCCCTTCTTCGAGCGCTTCTTTCCAAGGCTTTGTGGGATCTGAAATCCCTACCCGCTCTCCCGCTCTCTCTGTACCCCCAAAGGTGAAGGGACAGAGAGAACCGAAGACTCTATCTAAGACGACTTCTAAGAAGTCGTCTTCGTCTTCTTCGGCTAGGAAGTCTTCGACTTCTTACGCTGACGCGGTGAAGGCCAAGCCGAGCTCTTCTTACTCGAAGAGCTCTAGAAGCAAGGCTTCTAAGGAGAAGGCTCGCGCTCCCGCCGAGCCAATGCCTTCTCCTGCCTCCACCGCATCCACTCCGGCAACGCCGGTGGGAGGAGCGGGACCCAGCACCTTTGATCCCACTGCTTTCTCAGCAGTGGTGATGCACAGGTGGGCGAGATGGTTGGTTCGCAAGTCTCCGCCCTGGGGACGAGATTTGAGCAGATGTTCGCACAACTGTCGAGCACTCTGTCTCAATCAGGCCAGTCCCATCCAGGATCTCTCTAACAGGGGTTAGAGAGAATGAGACCGAGTAGCTGGGCTCTCTCAGGTCCCTCTTCCAGTCTCCCCAGTGCCGAGTGCTGGTATTTTCCAGCTCCCGCCATACGACTCTCTGCCAGCTTTCTCTATGGAGAATCCATGGAGAGTAGCTGCCCACGCTCCATTTAAGGATGGGATGATCTCTATCCCGGAGTGTGGAACTCGAAGGATTGAGGACTTCGAGTTTTATCCTCCGGGTCTGACGCAGCCTTTCATCGGCTATGCTAGGCTGACTGTACGGCTTCTTACTAGGGAAGACAAGATCTCTAGGGAGGATGTTCTCTACAGTAGGGATCATGCCCAACGGGAATGGGTTCACTGCCTTGAGGACTGGGAGTGCACAAACACTAAGCTCCAGGCCTATAAGAGTCCTTTCACTATTTTTGCGACGGAAGAGGAGCTTCTCTTGCCGTTCGCCACGAAAATAGTAGAGAGGACTCTTCAGCAGTCCTCAAGGATGAGCCCATGCCACAGCTAAGGGAGGCGGAGTCTACTTCTCCGCTCTTCCCAGCTTTTGGAGAATTGTGGGAGAACTTGCCAGCCACGTTCACGCTTGGCAAGCTTCAAACCGGACTGCGCCATGGACCAGTTCGGCGAGAAGCTTCCAAGCTGCCTGATTCCTTGATTCAGGCGGAGTTCGACGCGCGAACTAGGTTTGGCAGGTCCCTCAATTCACTGATAATAACGGAAATGGCTGCTCTCTCATATGCTACGGAACCGCTGTTTAAGATCTTGGCCAAATCCAAACCCAGCTTCAGACGGTTCAGACAGATGCTTTCGACTTCTTCCAAGCTAGGAGGAATTGCCGAAAGCACGTTCTGCAGGAGTGCACTATTAGGCACGAGCCTAATTAGACTCCCTGGCTTCTAGCATGTGGGGAGCGGATCTCTTCCCAGAGTCCGCTGTAAATGAAGTGCACCACAAGGCTGCTAGGCTCAACCAGAGCCTTAGAGCTAGGTGGGGTATTTCATCCAAGAGGAAGCAAGAATCCGCCCCCACTGCTGGTAAGAAACCAAAGAAGTCTGGTAAAAAGGTTTCCAGCCTTACCAGAAACACCAGCAACAGCAGCAATTTGTTCAGGCCGTCCCGGTTACCCAACAGGGACAACCTGCTAGTTCGAAACAGAACCAGCCCATCCTCCTGCTGTCTCCTCAATCACAACCGTCGACCTCCTACGCACTCTCGCCGGCTTCAACCCTACGTATGAAGGTCAGGGCTACACTCCTTTAACAAGCAACCGAGAGGTAGGGCGAGAGGCTACTTTCGCCAGCGTGGCGCCCTGGTAAGGGCGACAAGGAGCAGGCAGTTCAGAGGAGGGCGTGGTGGTCAACCCGCCCATCAACAATGAGCTCCCCAGGTAGGAGGGAGGCTGTTCCTCTTCCGTCACAGGTGGGGTTCAGCAATTGGGCACAGAGCATAGTGTCCAAAGGGTTGGGTTTGGAGTTGGATCAAAGATCCTCCTCCAATCAAATCATTCCGCCAAATACCATCAGAGGAATTGACAGATTACGCGGAGGAACTCCTTCAGAAAGGAGCTATTGCGAGAGTCAAGCATCTAAAATTTCAAGGTCGCTTATTCAGCGTGCCAAAGAAAGGCTCAACAAAAAGAAGGGTAATCTTAGACTTGTCAAAGCTAAACTCTTTCATTCGTTGCGACAAGTTCAAGATGCTTACCCTCTCGCAAGTAAGGACCTTACTTCCGCGTGGAGCCGTCACATGCTCCATCGATCTTACAGACGCATACTATCATATCCCTATAGCCAGACACTTCCGCCCATTCCTAGGATTCAGGCTAGGAAATCAGGCATTCTCATTCAAAGTGATGCCCTTCGGTCTGAATTTAGCCCCCAGGGTATTCACGAAAATAGCAGAAGTGGTTGTATAGGAATTGAGAACTCAGGGAATCATGGTAGCAGCATACCTCGACGATTGGTTGATCTGGGCACCAACCGTCGAGGAATGTCTCAAAGCCACCAAAAAGGTAGTTCACTTTCTGGAACATCTAGGGTTCCAGATAAACAAAACGAAATCCAGACTTACCCCGGAGTCTCGTTTTCAGTGGCTGGGAATCCAATGGGATTTGTCTTCCCACAATCTGTCAATTCCAGTGGCCAAACGGAAGGAAATAGCAAAATCTGTCAGGCAATTTCTCAAATGCAAACAAACATCAAGGAGAAACCAGGAAAGAATCCTAGGGTCCCTTCAGTTTGCTTCGGTAACAGATATCCTCCTGAAAGCAAGGCTAAAAGATATAAATAGAGTTTGGCGATCGAGAGCAAACACCAAATCTCGAGACAAGTTGTCAGTAATTCCACAGATCCTTCGCAATCAACTCCGTCCTTGGTCAAAAGTAAAGAACTTAGCCAAGCAGGTACCCCTTCAATATCCCCTTCCAGTGTTAACCATTCACACGGATGCCTCCCTGTCCGGGTGGGGTGGGGGGGATATTCTCAGTTCAAACAGGTTCAGGGGACTTGGTCAGTTCAATTTCGCCAGCTCCACATAAACGTTCTGGAAGCAATGGCAGTATTTCTTACCTTGAAGAGACTGCTTCCCCCGAAAAAGTCTCATCTAAGGCTAGTTTTGGACAGTGCAGTGGTAGTTCATTGCATCAACAGAGGAGGGTCCAAATCCAAGCATGTGAACCATGTCATGATAGCCATCTTTGCCCTAGCAAACAAACACAAATGGCATCTGTCCGCCACTCACCTGGCGGGGGTAAGAAATGTGATAGCAGAGTCTTTGTCCCGGTCAGTTCCTCTGGAATCAGAATGGTCCCTAGACGACGGGTCATTCCAGTGGATATGCCGGAGAGTCCCAGGTCTCCAAGTAGATCTCTTCGCCTCACAGCGAACCACAAGCTCCCTTGCTATGTGGCCCCCAACCTGGACCCTCTGGCTTATGCCACGGACGCCCTGTCGTTAGATTGGATCATTGGGAGAAAAATTTATGTTTTTCCTCCAGTGAATCTTCTCTTGAAGTCTAAGCAAGCTGAGGACTTCAAAGGAATAGTAGCTCTGATTGCACCGGACTGGCCCAAGAGCAACTGGTATCCTCTTCTTCTGGAATTGGGTCTCCGACCTCAACGGATTCCCAATCCAAGCTGTCACAATCAGTACAAATGAGGACTGTGTTCGCTTCCTCAGGAATTCTTCAGACCCTAACTTTTATGGACTTCATGAAGTTTGCGGCTAATAAAGATGCTAATATTGATCCACAAAATATTCTCTTCCTAGAATCAGATAAGAGAGAGTCAACCATTAGACAATATGACTCAGCGGTTAAAAAATTAGCATCTTTCCTGAAAGAATCAAACACTACAACCATGACAGTTAATCTAGCTATATCCTTTTTCAGATCCTTGTTTGAAAAGGTTTAGCAGCTAGCACTATTACTACTCATAAATTGGCTTTGAAGAAGATCTTTTCAGTTAGGTTTTCAGATAGATCTGACTGAATCTTATTTCACGTCTATTCCTAAAGCCTGTGCTAGACGTAGGACCTTCTCAAAGGCCTACTGCAGTTTCATGGTTTCTTAAATGATGTCCTCAAACTAGCTTCAGATACTGACAACTCGTCTTGTACATTCATAATGCTCTTAGAAAGACATTATTCTTATTAAGCCTAGCTTCAGGAGCTAGAATTTCAGAACTGTCGGCTCTATCCGAGATGCGGGTCATGTGGAATTCCTCCCCTCAGGAGAAGTCCTACTTGCTCCGGATCGTAGCTTTTTAGGCTAATGAGGATCCTCTTGCAAGGTGGGCCCCTTGGAAAGTCATCCCACTTCCCCAAGATCCTTCTCTCTGCCCAGTATCAACTTTAAGAGCCTTTCTATCTCGTACATCCTCAAGATCCTCAGGTTCTCTCTTCATGAGAGAAAAAGGTGGTACTTTGTCAGTAAAAGGTATTAGACAACAAATCCTTTACTTCATTAAACAAGCCAATCCTGATTCATTCCCAAAAGCACATGATATCAGGGGAGTAGCCACCTCAATTAATTACTTTCAACATATGAACTTTGAGGATCTTAAAAAGTATACTGGATGGAAATCCCCGACAGTCTTTAAACGTCATTATCTAAAGTCCTTGCAATCTTTAAAATTTTCAGCAGTAGCAGCGGGAAACATTGTTTCTCCTGATACTGTATAGTAGTCGTAGTACAGATCCAGGTCTCCTTTCTACCTACCTCATCCAACATGCCTCACCCTATCGCCATGCTACTCGGATATCCTAGCCTTAGCCGCTGAATCATACTAGTGGATTGTCCCTTATTTTTTTTTTTTGCTAGGGACATCCACACTTGTACTGATATTGTACTTCAGTGTACCTACCTTATTTTTATGCTAGGTAGGACACAATGTGTTTGTATATTTTGTAAATAATTTTCTAAGTAAATCTATTTTGTTAATATTACACTGCATTATTATATTTTACTATGTTTACTGTAATTTTAAGTACTTTACATTACTAACGTTCTTTTATGTTACTGTTTAGAATAAGTTAGGTTTAAGTACTTAGTTTGTATGCTGTAATTGATTTACTTATATTATATCCCGTTTTCTTTTTACAACTGCTTTTCATTTGTCCTTTTTTCCCCCATCTTGTCTGTTTCTCTGGTACTCTTTCATAGGCCGACACGAGCTGAGCCCAGAAAAGATTTTGACGAAGGAATCTATTTCTGGGTGATTGGCTCGTGTCGCCCTATGAAACCCACCCTGTATTGTTTACCCCCCCCCCCCATGCAGGACAAGATGTTTTTAGATTAGGATGTCCGCTAGGGCGCTGCTGTCCGTGGCGTCCTCTAGTAGTAGTAGTATCGCTGCATCGCCCGTTGGTATCAGCTCTCTCTTGTGGGGATTCTGATTGGAAGTTCTAATTGGTGAATCTTCGTGTAGTGTTCCCACTCGCCCCTATTACCATACCGACACTTCTTTTTAAGAGTGAGCGAGTCAGTTTTACTGACATTTTCTTAATTTTGTTTTTCTCTGGTAATTTTAGATTAATTTTACCTAGAAAGAATGATATTAAGGATCCTTTCATAGGGCGACACGGAGCCAATCACCCAGAAATAGATTTTTCCTTCGTCAAAATCCCTTATATATATATATATATATATATATATATATATATATATTATATATATATATATATATATATATATATATACAGGCGGTCCCCGGGTTACGACGGTTCCGGCTTACGACGTTCCGTGGTACGACGCTTTTTCTTAAAATATTCAATGGAAAAAATACGTCCTGGGTTACGACGCTTGTTCCGAGGTTACGACGCTGACGCTTCCGACGCTCCGAGTTTAACAACGCTTTTAAAAAACGCATACTATGATAAAAACATCCTTTATAGTTTAGCACAGTATATTAATAAAAATAAAATAAGTTTTCTGGTTAGAGTTACAACAAAAAACTTTTTGAGGATTAGTGATGATTTTCGACCACTTTTTATGTTGTAAATTTTTATTTTTCTATGTTTTTTAGTGACGCCTCATATGCGAAACTAGTTTCCGAGCGAATGAATACATACTAGTTTACATATAACAGTCCAAAAGCGCAAATAATGAAAAAATCATTGCTTGTTTCCAGTAAATAATAACAAAACGAAGTTTCTGGTTAGATACAACGCAAATTCCAAGTATCCAAAGAGAGACATTATCCAGTAATTTGATCAGAGAGAGAGAGAGAGAGAGAGGAGAGAGAGAGAGAGAGAGAGAGAGAGAGAGAGAGGAGAGGCGTCTTCCGACGCTCCGAGTTAAGGACAGAGAAGTGTTCAGTTTCGTTAAACGGTTTGAGATTATGATGATTTTTCGACACTTTTTATGTTGTATTTTTCTATGTTTTTTAGTGACGCCTCATATGCGGAACTAGTTTCCGAGCGAATGAATACATACTAGTTTACATATAACAGTCCAAAAGCGCAAATAATGAAAAAATCATTGCTTGTTTCCAGTAATAATAACAAAACGAAGTTTCTGGTTAGATTACAACGCAAATTCCAAGTATCCAAAGAGAGACATTATCCAGTAATTTGATCAGAGAGAGAGAGAGAGAGAGAGAGAGAGAGAGAGAGAGAGAGAGAGAGGCGTCTTCTGACGCTCCAAGTTAAGGACAGAGAAGTGTTCGTTTCGTTAAACAACGGCCTCTGACTCATGCCAGTAAATGTTTTTTGTGATACTAATAATATAAGCCTATATAAAGATACGTTTAGTACTTTAATTAGTCTATATGATACGTAAATAGTAATCAAACTGTTCTTGTAGCCCTCAATATTTGGCAAAATCGAAGTATCCAAAGAGGGACATTATCCAGTACGTAATTTGATCAGAGAGAGAGAGAGAGAGAGAGAGAGAGAGAGAGAGAGAGAGAGAGAGAGAGAGAGAGAGAGAGAGAGACGCTTTGGCAACAATGGTCTCGGGGGTTTTTATAGCTTCCTTCTGCTTGATGATCGTGGATATTATAGTAAGGATTTTGTTCGGACCATAAACCTCGTTTGGCCAAATCGAACCGTATATGAACGCCACGTTCATGCTTTGCTATAATTTCATGTTTTGCTTCCATCGAAATCATTTTTTCTTGGGTTTTTTCTTATCACCTGCTTTGTCTTTAGCTTTGAGACCATGGTTAATAAATAAAATAGACAAAATAACACGAAAAAATAGGCGCAAATACAACGAACTAAACAACAACGTGTTAACATGCAGCACCAACAAACAAACAGACTGAACGCCATTTATCGGTCGCCTATACAACTAACAACTCATCGCAAAATCGTATCTCAAATATTTCGTTGTATATATCAAAGCTTGTATTTTTCGCAAATTTTCTGTTATATCTCAAACATTCGTATATTAGGGCAATCGTATGTCAAGTTTCCAATGTAATTTGATCAGAGAGAGAGAGAGAGAGAGAGGTTGGGAGAGAGAGAGAGACGCTTTGGCAACAACTGGTCTTCGGGGATTGACGTAACGTTTATTTTTCTCTGAACAGAATATAGACATAGAAGTGTTCCTATTTCATTAAACTGGCCTCTGACTCATGGCAGGAAATGTTTTGTTGATACTAATATATAGCCTAATTTAAAGATACATTTACTTTAATTAGTCTATATATACATAAAATGTAATCAGCTGTTCTTGTAGCCCTAAGATTTTGCAAAATCACTCCAGGTTGTACATAAAACTTCAAGAATGTAGTGTCACCGAGGATTACAATAGTTTTTACCTTCAAGAAACCAGCATTCTTTTATGAAAATAACTCCAGGTTGTACATAAAACTACAGGAAACAAATGAGTGTCAACCAAAGGATTACAAGTAAGGTTTTTATAACTGTTATTAGTTTTAAGACATATTTCCAAGCGTTCGTTCCGGCTTACGACGATTTTCGGTATTTTAGCTTACCGACGCGTCTCAAGAAACGGAACCCCCGCCCTCGTAACCCGTACTGCCTGTATATATATGACAGGCAGTCCCCGGTTTACGACGGGGGTTCCGTTCTTGAGACGGTGTTGTAAGCCAGACAATTGTCAAAAATTCTAAGAAAACCTTACTTTTAATGCTTGTGGGGTGATTAGTAAACTATGTAAACTGCATTTTTCATAAATAAACTTCCAAATATTGATTATTTTGCAGTTTTGGGAGTCATATTCTTCCATGAGATTGGCGCTTGGTTCGAGCACCATAACCCTAGAACATGGGTCCTAACCTGGAAATAATAATTTTCTGATGAATATACTAATTGGAGGAAAAAAAAAAAGTTGTTAACCTCGGAACGTCGTAAGCCGGGGACTGCCTGTATATATATATATATATATATATATATATATATATATATATATACACACACACACACACACACACACACAGTGGGCCCCCTGTATTCGTGTTCTCCGGATTCTCGGATTTCTTTCTGGACTATATCTACCATTATTTATGTGGGATTCACCTAGTCACAGGATTTTCCTCCAATGATAATAATCACTAATTAGTGTATTTTGATGTTATTTTCATGACTAACTACATTTTTAGATAAAAGATGATTTACTAATTTTTAAATATTAGTATTGATTAATACTGTATTAGTAAATTTAATAAGATTAAATCATATCACAAAATAATAAAAATAATAATTCTCTCTCTCTCTCTCTCTCTCTCTCTCTCTCTCTCTCTCTCTCTCTCTCTCTCTCCCCTCTCCCTACAGAGATGTATGTTTTTTGTATGATAAATAAATTATTTTCTATTTTCAAATATTAATATTAATGTAAACAGCAATAATATCAATTCATTAAAGAAAATACTATAATGAATTAGTAAGATTTTAGTTTATAAATTTAAAAAAATATGTAAGAATGAAGGAAATCCCAGTCTTCTCTCTCTAGCTCCAGGTACTAAAGCTGTCAAATATATATATATCAAGTATTGTGACAGGAGGGGGAGGAGCTGTGGTGTCATTGCCACCAAGTGTTCATGTAATTCTCTCTCTCTCTCTCTCTCTCTCTCTCTCTCTCTCTCTCTCTCTCTCTCTCTTTTACTGAGATGAAAGAATTTTTATGGTACTAGTATGTAAAATGTTTATTGGTATTTTCAGTTGTTAATAATAATAATAATAATGATAATAATAATAAAACTGTAATTACAAAATTTGAATGTGGTAGTATTTTAAAGATAAAAAATCTGTTCATTTCACTTACGTAAGGATAACTCCTCTCTCTTACTGAGATGAATAGTAATAATAATAATAATAATAATAATAATAATAATAATAATATAACTAATTTCAAATGAAAACTCTTCTTTTCGTCTCAACTTACGAAAAACTCGAGATACGAAAGCAAATACGAAAAATTTTACAACTCTACATACGAAAAGTTTTGAAGATACTAAAGGTTGTTGCTGTAAAGTCCCGAGATTCGCCTGAACCACCGAGAACAATTTTAAAGCTCCCACACCGCCAACTGAGTAAACTCGCCACCATCCTCCTGCTCTCCCATTGGTTCCTGATGCTAGTCACCCCATAAGATCCTGCTCTCCTATTGGTCAGCATCTACCCCTTGTGCTTTAAGTATTCTATTGGTAAAAGGATGCTGTAAATTGAAAAACTTATTCATGCAATACATTAAATAATAATAATAAAAAAAAAACATTAGGTAAAGATAGAATAAAGAATAGAAATGAATGGTTATTATACTGTTTGGTAGTTTCAGTAGTTGAAGAGAGATAATGAAAATTTATGGCTTACTGTGTTACTAGGGAAAAGTGATTGCTTGGCGATCGTTCGATACTCGTAATGCAGGATGTAAACGAAGTTTGGAAGCTTTTTTTTTTTTTTTTTTTGTTTATTATAGTTAATGGTTACTTAATAATTATTTGAAATGAGTACATACAATACATTTAATAAAAAAATTGTGAATTAGATATCATAAAATATAAAATAAATCAGACTGCCAACAAATACGTATTTTTTAGAATTCTTCTTCTGTTTTATTATTACGTTATGTATACGTATGTTTCATTATAGCTGTCAGTAACTCGGTATCTCCATTAGGTAAAGATAGAATAAAGAATAGAAATGAATGGTTATTATACTGTTTGGTAGTTTCATTAGTTGAAGAGAGATACTAATGACAATTTATGGCTTACTGTGTGCTAGGAAAAGTGATTGCTTGGTGTTCGTTCGGTACTCGTAAGAGCTGAATGTAAACAATCGATTGGAAGGTTTTTTTGTTTGTTTGTTTGTGTATTATAGTTAATGATTAATTAATAATTATTTGAAATGAGTACATACTGATTATTTATACATTTTACTGGCATATTCTAAGCTTTTAGCTTCTTAGGTTTAGATGTCAGAATCATAGACTAGGCTACAGTAGCAACCGCTAACATAGGCTAGGCTTCTTGCTAAGGGACATATGCTAAAGTCCTAATATATGCAGTAAAAATGGGGTTGAACATTACATGCATTTGAATATTACTCAAGCATGTACAGTATTTTGCCTTTTTAGAGTCATATTTCTTCTGTCGGATTGGCGTCGTAACCCTAGAACATGTGTTGTAGGCCTGGAAATATAATTTACTGGGGTGTTTTTGGAGGGCTTGGAACAGATTAGCCATTTTACATGTAAAATGTGGTCCAAGATACGAAAACCTCATGATACGAAGGGCGCCTCAGAATGGATTAATTTCGTATCTCAAGGTACTACTTTATTTATTTCCCTAACTTCTCTCAACTCCAGACACTTGTAGCTTGGGAAGCTATCAAATATGTCAAGTAATGTGACAGGGGAGGGGAGTTTCTCTCTCTCTCTCTCTCTCACTGAGATGAGATAATTTTTATGGGACATGTATGTAATAAGGTTATTATTAATATTTTCCAATAATGATACTATAATATGTATTATAATAATAATACTATAACTGTAATTACAAAATCATGTGTGAGTATTTTAAATACAATAATCTTTTCATTTCACTCTTTTAAATACTGTCAGGACAATCTCTCTCTCTCTCTTCTCTCTCTCTCTCTCTCTCTCTCTCTCTCTCTACAAGATACTTGTCATAGTGGTAACTCTGTCTCTCTTGGCTGCAAGTGTTATAAGTACGTATGTACGTATATACCTTTAAGGGTACTAATGTTTAGGATTACTTTGAAATTATATTAATACAATCTCTAAGATAAATACAGTAATATGATAATAATTTAAGGTTAATTTTATGTAGGATGTTACATAGGGTATTCATTTGGTGTTTCTATTTCTTCATTCTTTTATATCTCTCTCTCTGTCTATCTCAGCAAAAGAATTGATAGACAGACACACAGATAATTGTTCAGTCCTCTCTTTCCCTTTTCTCTGGAAAAGATGTATGTATTTATGAGAGGGGAAGAAGTGTTGCCTAGAGAAGTTCATTTCAGTCTTTTGATATCATAAGGAGTTATTCTCTCTCTCTCTCTCTCTCTCTCTCTCTCTCTCTCTCTCTCTCTCTCTCTCTCTCTCTCTTATTGGCTGTTTATATATTACTAAAGGTAAAATGTTTCCGAAGACTTTGAAATTATATTAATAATACTAATTCAATGGTATATTTGATGTAGGATGATACTTTTAAGTATACATTTGGTATTTGAACTTTCAAGATAGGCAGATGTAGGGCTTTTTAGAGGGGAGATCTAACTATTCGCAAGTTTGAGCTATTCGCGGGGATCCCTGGTACCCATCCCCCATGAATAGGGGGGAACACTGTATATATGTACTCATTACGCCGTAGTTTGGGCAGAATTTATGCATATGTAGATAATTTTTTGTACGCCTATTTGTGCATCTGTAAATAACTTAAATGTGCATGTATTATATATCATTCGAACAGCCATTCTTTGTACTTTATTGTGCTGAATGGCAAAATGTAAAAATATTGTGCTGAATGGCAAAATGTAAAAATATCAATGTTTCTATATAAAAACCTTCAGCGAACAATTGACTTTGTGAAAAAACCAAACTTACGCCTGTGAGCTTCAATTGCTCAATTATTTACTGGGGTCACCTACTGATTTTAGGTAATTTATGTATGTATGTATGTATATATATATATATATATATATATATATATAGATATATATATATATATATATATAGATATATATATATATATATATATATATATATATATATACTATATATATATATATATATATATATATATATATATATCATATATATATATATATATATATATATATATATTATATATATATATATTTTATTTACTGATTTTAGGTAATGTATGTATGGTTTATATATATATATATATATATATATATATATATATATATATATATATTGACATAGGAAAAATCTATTTCTGGGCTCGGCCGTGTCGCTCCGTGAAATAGGTTCCTTTAGCGCTATTTCTAAGGTAAAATATTGCTATAATACCAGAGAACTGCTAAATTGGACATGCCAGAATATTCTGGCTCACTCACCTTTATTAAAAGGTGTCGGTATGGTTCTGGGGCGAGTGAAAACCACTACCACGGGACCCTCTCCAATTAGCCTCTCCTACATCAAAAACCCTCAAGAAAAGGGGAGCCGACCTACGGCTCACTACCTACTACCGTGTAGGTAGCGGCTGTGACGTCATTCCTTCAGATAGCCCTACTAGAGAGACACACGTTTTTCTTTGCTCTCTTGTGTTTTTTGCTTTTTTGGCTTAATTATTTGTTATGGATCGTCAATCTCCTGCATCCAAGTTAAGTATTGGTTTTATGTTTGACACTATCTAGGGAGTGTTTTTGGCCTTCGTTACCATTTTATTTAGGTTTTTAGGAGTTGTTGTGATGACAGTATGTTTTTATCAATTTCGGTGTTTTGGATGCTGTTTTTGACGATCATGAATATGTTTTTGTATTTATTTTATTTTATGAGCTGGCACGGGGGTTTCCTTCCGAGCACGTCTTTGTTTCGTGCCTCATCTGGAAACTACCGTTATATTTTATGCATGTCTTTATTTTGGTTAAGATTTTGTTTACCCTGGCCGCCTGTCCTTCGATTCTTCGTTACGGCACTAGGCCAACTACTGGGAGTTCCTGGTTAGGCCCATCCTTATCGGGTGGTCTTACTTGGTTCTCCTAGGTCATCATTGTTCCTCTTCCTTGTTTTTCTCCCCCCGTGTTCAGTACATATTTTATCGTTTTACGTTTGTATATGTTTACTGTATGTGTGTACGGGTCGGCTAGGCTAGTCCTTAGGCCTCCCTCTCGGCCATCCTCGTGGTTCAAGCAACCGCGAGGGAGCCGGGCGGTCACGTGATCGTCACCGTCTACCAACCTACTCCCCCCCCCCCCCTCCCCCTCCCCACAGAGCTCCAACCAAGGTGGGTGGTTTTCTCGCTCACGTTGTCCCTGACGACCGACCTGAGTTCTCGTGGAGGGTTGGAAGGGGGCCCCCAGGCCCTCGGTGTGCGGGTGACGCTTCTCAGCCGACCTCATCCCAGCGTTGGGGAGGAGCTTCGCTTTACCCAGCCTCGGTCCCGACCTGGCTCGGGCGAGCTCGGCCCTCCTCAGCTCTTTGGGATCGTTACACCCTTCTCGCCTTCGGACATTCCCTCCCACGCCTAATGGCGTCCCGCCATTAGGCTGTACCCGGAGTCTTTGAAGGGAATGTCCTTACGGTGGCTCAGGCCTCCGTTGGGCGGATATTATTTTCCTTTTATTTGTGTATATATGTTATCGAGTATACGCTCCACAGTGAGTTACTACTCTCTTGTTATTGTAGCTTAGGGAACCTCCGGGTTCCACCGTCCCGGTCTCGCCTATCGCTAGTGCCTTATTAGATCCTCCTCTCTGGTTTTATTGAGTAGCGCAAGTGGGGTAGTAGTCTGTGCTCCGGTCTATCCGGAATACATCTAACTTCCGGCTACTACGATTCCGGAATGCTTAGTAGGGTACATAAGCAAGATTGGCAGAGTCGGAGGACATATTTTGAGTTTTAGCCCGGAATTTACTCCGGCATTAATTAATGGTTTGACCATGAACTTTTCATACCTGTTTACCAATGGTACTCATAGATATATATACTATTATATAAGTATATTCTTATATATATAATATTATATAAAATATATTATTATATATATTTCTTATAAGTATATAATACAATTTACAGTAGTACCTCGAGATACGAAATTAATCCGTTCCGAGGTGCCTTTCGTATTATGAGGTTTCGTATCTTGGACCACATTTTACATGTAATGGCTAATCCATTCCAAGCCCTCAAAAACACCCCAGTAAATTTCATAAATAAAGCTAAATTGACCTATAAACAATGAAATACTACAACAATTTGGACCATACAATACCTAAATTAATATAAAAATGCAAAATATAACCTGTAAATAAAGTGTATACGTATTAGTGTACATGGTAACAAGAAATATACTGTACGTAAAATGTGGAAGCTTACCTTTCGAGTGAGGCTACGTACATACGTAATTGTCCAAGGAAGATTGCTTCTGCCTACTTTTCACAATGTTCCTGTGTGAGCCTTTTCGGGGGGTGTCTTCTACAAATGATTGCACTTTATGAAAAGCGGCTTTAATTTCTGCCGTTTTTTTTCTTTTGTACATATGTACGTAACGTACACTTTAAAAAATATACATACACAATTCCTGTGTGAGCCTTTTCGGGGGGTCTTCTACAAATGATTGCACTTTATGAAAAGCGGCTTTAATTTCTGCCGTTTTTTTTTTTTTTTTTTTTTTAACTTTTTTTTTTTACTTTACGTAGGTTTTTTTTTTTTTTTTTTTTTTTTTTTTTTTTAAAGAATTTCAACTTTGTTCAATCAAACTTTTCTGTTCTGTCTTGGCACCTCATGACTCTGTTGGCCCTGGTGTCCATCAAAACCCTGTTCAACCAAATGCTCTCTCTGCAACTGATTGGGGTACTGAATGTTCGGCTGCTGACCCTCAACATAAACTGAAGTGCCTTGATTATACGTACTGGTATGCATGTTGTAAATGATTGGTCTACACCCTCTGTTCAGCAGGGAGTGGATATTCTACCAACCTTGCAAAGTTTCCAGTTATCCCATGAGAGAGACCTTGATCACTTATCCCATGTGAGAGATCTTGGTCACTTTTTTTTTTTTTAAATAAAGTACACATTGACGATCCCGAAAACGAATACCGCGTGCGTACTATAACAATGCTGGTACCGAGTGGCCAAAGCACGCCACCGCGTATACATAGTAGATGCATGATGGGAGGGACGCTGGCCAATAGGAGAGAACGATTTCATGGCCCCGACTAGCATCAGGAACCAATGGGAGAGCAGGAGGATGGTGGCGAGTCTACTAGTACTAAGATGGTGGCGCACGGCGCGATTTTCAAAATTGTTATCCGGGCGAATCTCGGACTTTCAGAAACCTTTCGTATCTTGAAAACTTTTCGTATGTAGAGCCGTTAAATTTTTCGTATTGGCTTTCGTATCTCGAATTAGATTTTGACGAAGAAAAAATCTATTTCTGGGCAAGGGCCCGTGTCGCCCAGTGAAATGTCCCTTTAGCACACATTTCTAAGGTAGATTATTGCTAACATACCAGAGAAAAAGCTAAAATGGAAATGTCAGAACATTCTGACTCGCTCACCTTATATAAAAGGTGTCGGTGTGGTTTCTGGGGCGAGTGAAACCACTACCACGGGTCTCTTACCATTTAGATTCATCCCTCTTCGAAATCTCTCTACTAGAGAGGGCCGATGCAAGGCCTGCTCCCAGCTACGACTACTACTAGCGCCCTCGACGCCACCACCAGCGCCTCTACCGGTCATCCTTGGAGTTAGCCTGTCAAGCTTGGGCCCAAGGGTGGGGAATAAAAGAAGGGTGGGATTTCACTGGGCGACACGGGCCCTTGCCCAGAAATAGATTTTTCCTTCGTCAAAATCCCTTTTCTGGGCTCAGCCCGTGTTGCTACGTGAAATAGTACCAGAGAAATGGCCAAAAGCTTGAGGAATGAACATAAAAGATATTGTAAGGATCAAATAAAAAACATTTAAGGTTAATTATTATAATCTAAAATAAGCTTATGAACTAGAGATGATTGTAATACAGGCTTAAGATTAATTACAGTAACTTGATATTAACCTTAAAGATAGATACAATATCATAAAAAATAGATTATGTGTGAGTAATCCTAAAATAAAAACAAGGAAAACATCACAACTTTGTACATATATGGCATCTAAGGCATAGGAAAGGCTACATGGTGGCAGAGCCGCAGGAAGGACGTCAGTGAGGCAGGTAGAAAGGAGATCTAGATCTAAGTTACTATTACTACTTAAGCTGTGTCAGGAGAAACTGTTTACCGCTGCCACTGCTGGAAATTTAAGAGCTTTTAAGGACTTGAGGTAGTGACGTTTGAACACTGTCGAAGATTTCCAGCCTGTTTACTTTTTCAGATCATCAAAATTCATATGTTGAAAATAGTTGACTGAGGTAGCTACTGCCCTAATATCGTGAACCTTGCGGAACGATTCTGGGTTGGCTTGTTTAATGAAATATAATATTTGCTGCCTAATTCCCTTTAAGGAAATGGTACCACCCTTTTCCCTCATGAATAAAGGGCCTGAGGATCTTATGGCCGTTCTGGTAAGATATGCTCTTAGGGCAGTAACTGGACATAAAGAAGTGGGAGAATCTTCCAAGGGGCCCACCTCATTAGTGGATCCTCATTTTTAGCTAAAAATTGACGATCTGGAGAAAATAATACTTCTCCTGAAGAGAGAAATTCTATATGACCTGAGTCTAGATAGAGCCGACAGTTCAGATACCCTGGCTCCTAAGGCTAGACTTAAAAGAAATAATGTTTACCTCAGGAGGGGTAAAAAGTCACATGAATTGTTATCAGTATCTGAGGCCAGTTTGAGAACATCATTTAAGAACCATGACACAGACTTAGGCCTCTTTGATGGTCTGACCCTAGCACAGGCTCTAGAGATAGATGAAAAATAATTATGTTAGATCTATTTGGAAACCAAACTGGAAGATTTTCTTCTATGCCGATTTAGTAGTAGTAATAGTACTAGCTGCTAAACCTTTTTCAAATAATGATCTAAAGAAGGAAATAGCCAGGTTGGTTGTCATGGTTTGAGATTCGGTCTTCCTCAGAAAAATAGCTAGTTTTTTAACAGCTGAGTCATATTGGCGAAGGGTTGACTTTTATCCGATTCTAGGAATAGGATTTTTTGAGGATCAATATTAGCATCCCTTTTTGCCGCGAACTTCATGAAGTCCGTAAAGTTAGGGTTTTGAGAATTCCTGAGGAAGCGAACACAGTCTTCATTTGTACTAGTTGGGATAGTTTGGGATTGGGAATCCGTTGAGGTCGGAGACCCAATTCCAATAGGAGTGGGAAACAGTTGCTCTTGGGCCAATTGGGGGCTACTAGAGCGACTCGTCCCTTGAAGGTCCTGAGCTTGTTCAACACCTTCAGAAGAAGATTCACTGGAGGAAAGATGTAAATCTTCTTCCATTGATTCCAGTCTATAGCCATGGCGTCCGTGCCATAAGCCAGAGGGTCCAGGTTGGGAGCCACATAGCAAGTAAGTTTGTGATTTGACTTTGTGGCAAAAAGATCCACCTGGAGCCCTGGAACCTGTTGGCAGATCCAATTGAATGACTGTCTGTCCTGGGACCACTCCGACTCTAGTGGGACTGAGCGAGAAAGGGCATCTGCTATCACGTTCTTCACTCCCGCTAGGTGTGTGGCGGACAGGTGCCATTTGTACTTGGCAGCCAGAGAGAATATGGCTATCATGACATGGTTCACATGGCTTGACTTGGAGCCTCCCCTGTTGATGCAGTGCACTACTGCTGCACTGTCCAACACCAGCTTGATGTGAGATCTCTTGGCTGGTTGAAGTCTTTTCAGGGTGAGGAATACTGCCATAGCTTCCAGTACATTGATATGGAGCCGGCGGAATGGAAGAGACCAAGTCCCCTGTACCTTCTTGTACTGAGAGTACCCTCCCCAGCCGCTTAGTGATGTATCCTTGTGGATAACTAATGCCGGTGGAGGGAACTGAAGAGGAATTGACTTCGACAGATTTTTAGGCGCTTGCGCAGTATCGCCGGGATAGCGGACAGCCTGTCCCGGGACCTGTTGTTTGCCCTTGAGTGCCAGATGCGGTTTATGTCTTTGAGTTTTGCCTTTAGCAGAACGTCCGTTACCGAGGCAAATTGAAGAGAGCCCAGGATCCTTTCCTGGCTCCTTCGAGACGTTTGTTTGCACTTGAGAAATTGTCTGGTTGCTTTGGCTATTTCTCTTCTCTTTGACGACGGAATTGATAGTGTGCGTGAGTTCAAGTCCCCCTGAATGCCCAGCCACTGAAAGCGAGAGTCTGGTGTTAACCTGGACTTGGTCTCGTTTATCTGAAACCCCAGGTGTTCCAAAAACTAAATTACTTTGACCGTTGCTTTGTGGCATTCTTCGATGTTTGTGGCCCAAACGAGCCAATCATCTAGATACGCAACTAACATTATACCTTGAGACCTGAGTTGTTGAACCACTGTCTTCGCCAATTTCGTGAAAACCCTGGGGGCTACATTGAGCCCGAAGGGCATTACCTTGAAGGAAAATGCCTGGTTCCCTAGTCTGAAACCTAGATGAGTCTGTAAGATCGATAGAGGTGGTGACGTCCCCACGGGGTAGTAAGGTCCGCACCTGCGAGATAGTCAGCATTTTGAACTTGTCGCAACGAATGAATAAGTTTAGACGGGTCAAGTCTAGAATTATTCTTCTTTGATTGAGCCTTTCTTTGGCACGCTGAACAAGCGACCTTGAAACTTTAAATGCTTGACTCTTAACACTACTCCTTTCTGAAGGAGTTCTTGGGCATACTCTATCAATTCCGCTGTCGGTTGTTGATAGATTTTGGATGGAGGAGGACCTTTGGTCCAGCTCCATCCTAGGCCTTTGGACACAATGCTCTGTGCCCAGCTGCTGAACCTCCATCTGTGACGAAAGAGGAACAGTCTCCCTCCTACCTGAGGGTTCTCACTGGCTCGGGGAAGGGCGTGTCCCTCGCCCTCCTCATAAGTGCTTACCCTGGCTGGATGCTCTTCCGCTGCCTCTCTGGCGAAAGGCATCTCTAGCCCTGCTACCCCTTCCGAACCTGTTGAAAGGTTGAAACGATTGGCCTTCAAATACTGGGTTGAAGGCCGGGGAGACAGCAAAGGAGGTGGAGGCTTGACCCTGAGGAGACGTCAGCAGCAGAAACTGTTGCATGGGCTGTGCCTTTGATGTGGATGGTTGAGGCACCTGAGAGACTGGCACCGCCTGAACCATTGGTTGTTGCTGGGGAGCCTGGAAAGGCTGGAATTTCCTAGGCTTCTTTGCCTTCTTGGATGAAGAAGTCAACTCAGGTTTCCTTTTGCTGGAGAGTCCCCAGCGTACCTTAAGACTCTGGTTGAGTCTTGTAGCCTCACACTACCGAATTTACGATCGTTTCTGGGAAAAGGTCAGCACCCCAGATCGAAGCAGCCAGTAACTTATTTGGCTCATGACGGATGGTGGCTTCTTGCAGGACATGTTTCCTGCAGTTACGCCTTGCCACGATGAAGTCACATTGTACTGTGTGCAAATGTGATTTGGCTATTAGTTTAAACAAAGGTTCCTCACCATATGTAATGGCTGAAACCTCTGTCATGACCATAGTATTGAGGGATCTGGATAGTCTCGTTTGAGCATCGAACTCGGCCTGAATGAGACTGTCTGGAAGTCTAGGAAGCCGTTCACTGAGCTGAGTGATAGCACAATCCGGCTTCAATTTCCCGACCGAAAAGGTGGCCGGGAGGTCCGCCCATAGATCTTCCATACCAGGAAGGAGGAGTGACGTGGGCTCTGTTTCCCGGAGCTGCGGCATCGGCTCGTCCCTCATAGCGGCCTGCATGGTCAGCTCCGCCACCTTCGTAGTGAACGGGATGGGTGTTTCTCCGTCCACTACGAACATGGTGAAAGCGCTCTTAAACGCTTGGATCCTGGTATTCACACAGTCCCAATTGTCTAGGCTTCTTAGCCAGTCACGTTGGGCTTGATCCCGTCTGAAGATAACAGTTTCTCTCGGGATCTTATCCTCTCTCCTCATGGCTGCCTCCGTAAGGCGGCCGTAACCGATGAAGGGGGGCTGCAGGTTTGCTGGGTGGAACTTGAAGTCCTCAAGCCTTCGAGTTCCACAGTCCGCCAACGTCAGCATCCCGTCCTTGAAGGGGGCATATGACAATATCCTCCAGGGATTGCTCGCCGCGTAAGGAGGGAGAGTATTGTAGTCCGGCATGGCTTGGGCTGCCATACCGGGCTGAGCTAGACCTGTTGTAGGGTTCTCCCGGAGACCTGCTATGAGGTTCTCCTGGTTGGCCAGCCTCTCCGAGATGGCCCGGATTGACTGGCCTGACTCCTCAAAGGAAGAAGAGATGTGGGAAAGCATCTCTTGGAACTTGTCCTGAACCAAGTTCCCTACCAGACTACCCATTTGCTGCATAATGTTTGCAGTAAATGAGTCCGAGTCAAAGGAAGTAGGTTCCTGTTTCTCCCTGGGAGTCTTAGGACGTGCTCCTGTTGAGGTTGAAGGCTCAGGGTCAGGTAGGAGCTGAGCCTTGTCTCTAGAAGACTTTCCTCTGGACCCTTTTGAGTAAGAAGTCTTGGGCTTCTCTGCTCCGGGATGGTGAGCCGGAGATCTCTGAGAGCTACCCGAACTAGACTTCTTGGACAGAGTCTTATGAAGCGTCTTTACCTCACGCTTCCCTTTAACTTTAGGGATCGGCTGGGTGGACTTTGGTCTAACCGATTGCCCATCCTCGGAGAATCCCTGGAAGGAAGAAGAAGAAGGGACAGGGGAAGAAGATCTAGAATGGCTCAAGGGTAAACCTTGAGCCCCTACCAAACCTGCCTCACTCAACCTCCTACCTGTTGCCTCTACCGCCATGGGCTTGAGGTCCAAATTGAGTCGCTACTTCTTGCATGATCTCCTGACTACCCGGCTCCTCCACAGCTTGGGCAACTTGCTCCTGGATAGCGGCGATGTAAGGGGCCGCAGCTTCTGGGTCGATGTAGGAAGTCGACTTGCAGCCGGGGAAGACAAGAGCAGCCATCTTCTTATCAAGGATATAAGGCTGCCCCTTGGTCACGTTCCGGCCGAATCCGCCGACCCAGGCCTTAGGGTGGTTTGGGCGGCGTCCCTGACCGCTTGAGCAGTCTGAAAGAGAGGGTCATTATAAATACTTAAGCTATTTAAGACTAATTTATGTTATCAACTGTAATGATATATCACTCAGAAGCTATTTAAAACTAATTTATGTTATCAACTGTAATGATATATCACTCAGAAGGATCTGTACTTATAGTCCAAAATCATATAATGTGAAAACCTGGTATCCGGCAAAGTACTTACTCCGGAGGAGACTTGGTCCACCAATTCGTAGCAAATGGTGCAACTCTCATGATGCCAGACAGCTAGCTCCCCATAGCGGATGGCGCAGGTAGCATGGGTCCGGCAGACCTCGTGCCCACAGGAGTCCTGGAGGACAGCGTTACAGCCTGACTCCTGGCAGTGGGTGGCCTGTAAGTGAAAAGATACATGAGTATCAACACTAACTAGTTGGACTAAGTCCAAGAAGTGATATATCATAACACCGGAGTACACCGGAGTTAATTGATAGAATAAAGCTTGGCCTCTACTTGCTCTCCTGCCGTGTAAAGTGGTGGGTGTCCAATAGAATTGGTAAACTAGATTCAGTGTGTCTCCAGTGTTGCCGGAGGACGAAAAATCACCGAAACCGAGTTACCTAATCTATACGCCGGAACGAGGAGTACGAAAACGGCGGGGGAGGAGCAGGTGGGGACCAGCAAATAATGGCGGGGAGGATGACTCCACCGCGAAAGGATATCAAAATAAGTAGGTGGTGAACCCGGGTGGTGAGCGGGATCTCCGCCAACTTAGCAAATATATAAAGGATGTATAGTATATATATAATTAATAAATGAAATAAAAGTAAACATGCAAAAGAAAATAAACACATGGTGGAGCTCTTCTGCAGTCACCAAACCTGGGGCCTGGCGGAGCCGGAGCCCCAAGCCGCCGGAGCGGGAGGGAGGGATGGTGACTCGGGGTGAGAGAGAGCTCGATTCGGAAGCCAAGGAGGTCCGAGCACAGCCGAGCCAGGTGGCCAGCCGAGACTCGACCGCACAGGGGAGCCCCCTCGGTACCGAAGGGTGAGAGCAGTGCGAGCTGAGCCAGCGTCGGGTGTTCCCCCTACTAACTCCCGTATCCCCCCCCCCCCCCCCCCATGGAGAGGGGGGGAAGAAGGGAGGGAGCTCGGATGGTTGCCAGGGACAACAGGAACGAGCAGTACTCGCCTCCCTAGAGGGGGAGGAAGCGAGGGGAACAGACGCAGGGTGGCTCATGACGATCGCCCGGACTCGTCGCGGACGTGGTGTGAGCCACGCGGTAAGACAGACCAGTCGGTCTCAGGTGGCCTAGGCTACCTCTAATTGTCTCAAAAGGCATGAATACAAAAACATCCTAACAGAACATGGGGAGGAGAAGAAAAATAAATAGGACAAGAGAAAGCAAAGTCCTGGAGAAGTTAGACCAAGCCAACCAAGAAGGGAGGACGACTAGCAACTCAAGGAGCTGGCCTATGCCGATACGTAGGAACGTAGGGCGGTGGCCAGGGTGGTCAGGACTAAAGGGAAGGACGTACGTCCTAAGGGAGCCTATCACAGACCTAAAAACAAAGGAACATGCATGCATGAACACTGAGCTAAGGAGCGATGTAGGCTACGCGCTCAAGAGAGCTCAAGGAACCCCCGTGTAAAGCTAAGCTTAAAATTTAACACGACAAAGCTGCAAAATCACAATGGAAAGTATGTACTGCTAAAATATTCGAGCGTCATCAGTGTAGAGGACCGAAGAAGCACAAAAAAAAGAAACACCGCGCAAGGTGACTCGGCAACAAAGCCGACGGGGACGCCGTCTTATTATAACCTAAATAAAAATGGTTAAACGGGCCCCTGACCTGCTAAAAACAGTTGAAACACTTCTAGCAGTACTTAACTAAGATGCAGCGATGGCTTGGCGTTCCATGATGAAATAAATCCAGAAGGAAAGCACAAAAACACAGATAGAAGAAAAACACGTGCGAACTGGATGGTGCTAACGAAAAGGATGACCGGTAGTGGCGCTGGTGGCGGCGTCGAGGGCGCTATTAGTAGTCATAGCTGGGAGCAGGCCTTGCATTGGCCCTCTCTAGTAGAGAGATTTTGAAGAGGGATGAATCTAAATGGTAAGAGACCCGTGGTAGTGGTTTCACTCGCCCCAAAAACCACACCGACACCTTTTATATAAGGTGAGCGAGTGAGAATGTTCTGACATTTCCATTTTAGCCTTTTCTCTGGTATGTTAGCAATAATTTACCTTGGAAATGTGTGCTAAAGGGACATTTCACGTAGCGACTTGGGCTGAGCCCAGAAATATATATATTAGGAAATTTATTCAGCTTTCCATTGCAGTTTTCATTTTTTCTAGAATTATTTATTACCGAGTAATTATGAAAAATGTCTGTTTATATATATATTCACAAACACCGTAGTTCAGCCAGAATTTATGCATGCTTAGATAATTTTTTGTATGCCTGTATGCGCATCTGGAAATAACTTCAATGTGCATGTATTATATATCATTTGAACGGCCATTCTTTATACTTTATTGTGCTGAACAGCAAAATATAAAAACATCAGCGTTTCTATATAAAAAATCTTTAGCGAACAATGAACTTTACATGAAAAAACAAAACTTACGTCTTTGAGCTTCTATTACTCAATTATTTATGGGAAACACTTATTGATTTTAGGTAAAATATATATATATATATATATATATATATATATATATATATTATATATATATATGATATATATAATATTTATATATATATATATATATATATATTAATATATATAGAATATATATATATATATATATATATATATATATAATTTATATATATTAATTAATATAATATCTATAATATTTAATATTAGATATAATTAATATATCTAATATATATTATTATATTATATGTATATTATATATTATATAATATATATATCTAATATATAAAATAATATGTTTTGGAAAATTTATTTTAGCTTTCCATCACAGTTTTCACTTTCTTTCCAGCATTATTTATTACCAAGTAATTATGAAAAATGTCAGCGTATATATATGCATTGAACGCTGTAGTTTGGCCAGAATTTATGCATGCATAGATATTATTTTGTACGCCTGTTTGTGCATCTATAAATAACTTCAATGTGCATGTATTATATATAATTCAAATGGCCATTATTTGTACTTTATTGTACTGAACAGTAAAATGTACAAATATCAACGTTTCTAGTATATAGTAATCGTTGCCGTATATATTTTCTTAGACAAAAATTGCCCATAATCTAATGACACTTGCTTAATTTTATTCTAACAATACATATATCTTTCTTCTGTGCAATCTATAGGAAGTTTATTCAGCTTTCTAATGTCACCTTTATTTTTTTCTATATTTATTCCTTATTTAGGTACAATATGAAATGTCACAAGCAGCTTGGAAAATCTGAAAATTGCACTGTAAAAAATTATTATTTTTTTAATCTGTAATAGCTAATTAGCAAACACATTTATAGCAAAATGATTGCTTCCACATGAAAGTTCAAACATTTCCACACAATTTACATATAAAATAAGCTCCCCCAAACCTAATTATTATTTGTTCATACGCGAACAAACCCTCGGTCTTAACAATAGGATAATTTCTAGCACCTAGCTGGATCCGGTAAAAAAGTAGATGAAAGCAAGGAATCTTGTGGTATCTGGCAACGCTGCATAGATCGGGTGAAGAATGGTCAAACTCCGAACATCTACGCTAGTCTTTCTTTACCGCCTTGGGACGAGAGTTGGGTTTTTTCCTCTCTTGGTCTTTTTCCAGGTTTTTGCCCGTTTCGTTCCTTTAGTGTGTTTGTGTGTGTTTTTACCTAATATTATGGCTTCTTCTGCTCCTTCTCAACGTCAGCGTTGGTGCCCCGGAATTCCTGGATTTCCATGTTCTCGTTTCTTGGCTTTGTCAGCGACGGACCCTCGCATCACTTGCAGTAGGTGTCGTTCCAATATTTGTACGATTACGAATCCTTGTATGGAATGCCGGGCATGGCCTTTGGAGATGTGGAGGAAGTTTTATGGTAAGAGGGAATGTCGGAGAGTCTCCACTCTTCCATCTTGGGAGGGCTTTACTCCTATCCCCGATGTTTCGTCTTCCGCAGTAGTCAACCCCCATAGTAGCGTTGCCTCTGCTTCTCCTTCCTTTTCTTCCATTGATTCGTTAATGGAAGTATCGGGAGGTCGTCAGGGTATTATTTATGTAGCCCCCTCTTCTTCGGGAGTTTTTTCGGTTCCCGAGAAGGGTGAGGTTTTTACATCGCTCTCTTCTCTTTCAGAGTCGGAGGCGTCCAAAATGGCGGCGATTTGGAAGACGCTTGGGCTAGGGGGTACCTTTCCTTGGGAGGGTTGCTAGCACATTTTGAGGAGGCTCGCGCCCCCCTCCCCAGTCCAGCCAGGCCAATCCCTCCCCCCCCCCCCTCCCCCCCCCCAAGGCCTCGTCTCCACGGGAGGGAGCAGTTGGCCATCTTGTATTGCTCCGCCGGTGTCTGCTGCCGCCTTGTCTCAGAGTGATGCTGCGGCGTCAACCCCGTTGTTGTTGTCACGGGGCTCATCTTTGTGCATTCCTCCGTGCGTCTCTTTCCCCCTCGCTCAGAGGGGAGGTCGTGACGTCACTCTCACCGATGACGTATCTCCCAGTCACCTCCGAGCTGCCTCTCTTAGACGTGACTTCATCTCTGCCACCTAGTTCGAAACAGCTCCCTTCCTTGTCTTTGGAGCCTTCTCTGGCACATCAGTCCAAGCTCATATGCCAGGCGGTGCTTCAGAGGCTGGACTCTGTTTTAAATGTGAAGTTGGCTGCCTTTTTGGTTGGGAGGACTAGTTGGAAACACGTTGCTTCGTCCCCGCCTTCCGAGAAGAGTGCGCATAAGAAGCTGGTGCTGTCTCACTCTCCCTCTTCCCCCCTCTACGCCTCGTGGGCGTGTTAGGCATTGGAAGGCTAAGGACCTTGCCCTTCCTTCGCTACCGAGGGAGGAACAGCACGGACGTGTTCCCGAGAGTGCTGTGGTTTCGGGCAGTGTTAGTGATGCAGGGGTTGCTTCGCCGCCGAAACCTTTTCGTACGTGCAACCACCCCCCCCCACCCCCCAACCCCGTCCTTGCACATCGCGAGCGTGTGGCAACCTCCCCCGTCCGTGCACGTGATGGTAGTGCTCCTTCTTCTCCCAGGCCTATTCGTCGCCATAAAGACCTGAAGGCACCCGTCAAGAGGTTGAAGGTAGTGAGCACGGAGGTGGTGCAGCTGGAATGTTTGCTTGCTTCCAAGTCTTCCACTATAAGGGATTCTCCGTCAATCTCGAGTGCTCGAGTTTCCCCCCCATCATGTACATACGGCCGCCACGCCTGTGTCTGTTAATGGCCGTCTGGAGTCACCTGTTGAGGTAAGTGATGTGCCTAATGTTTCAGTGGGTCCGTCTCGGAGGCTGACGCTTGGACCCAGCCCAGATAGGCTAGTAGAGATTACAGACTGTTTGCCTACTAACCCTCCTGTGAATTTTGGTGAAGAAAACGCGTTAGAGGAGGCTACACATCCTTCTCGTCGTCGGTCGCCGGTGCCAGAGCAGGAAGAAGGGGACACGCAGGAGTTTCCGTCTTCCTTTTCGGAGGTTGTTGATCTCATTCGGGGGTTCAACAGTTTGGAAAGTAGGACTAAGGATCAGTCGTCCTACACTCCTTGCTTGGAAGCCTTGGTGGGAGCTGCTCAGGACCCCAAATCATCTCTCCGGCTGCTGTTATCAGGGCACATTCAGTCGTTCTTGCAGAAGGTTAACGCCTCTGTTTCTGACCGGGACGGTTCACTTCGCTCTAGAGGCTCTACCAAACTACTACCCCCACCTTTCACAAGACATAGGAGGTACTATGCTATGAGCTCTGCATTTTTGTTGTTACATCACCTTAACCCAGACGTCATTCGCTTGAAGCCGCCGGGTTTGACTTTGGAACAGGTGAGGTCAGTGGCTCTGTCCTTATCTCCGCAAGATGCCTTAGCCTTGGAATCTACGGCGGCCTCCATGTTGCAGACGGTTTCTTGGCTGGACCTCTGGTCTGTAGTGATTGCCAAGATAGCTGCTGACAGGTCCCCTGATGGGTTGGTGAGTGCCGCCTCGCTTGCCAGTCTTTTGCAATCCGGGCCATGGCGTTTTCTTATTTGGCTCACCTCAGTGCCAATTTATGGACTAATCTTCTTCTGGTTAGGAGGGACGCGGCTTTGTCTAGGATAGAGAGGTCGCTCGACACTGAGTCATTGCTGGCCTTGAGGAACAGTGACCTGTTAGAATCGCAATTTTTGTTTCCACGGACTGAACTCGACAATGCAATAGACCGACATCGGGCTGACAAAGGACCGTCTGGCGCACCAGGCTGTGTCTAAATCAGAGCCCCTCCCTCGGAGACGTTTGGCCCTCCTCCTCCCCCGGTCCAGTAGCAATCAAGGAGATCGTCCCCTGGTAGGCCATCGAGGACCTCGAGTTTGGCAGGGCCTTCCCGTTCGTCACAGCCCAAGTCTCAGGATCAACGCCCCTTTCGCTCTCGTTCCTTTAAACCAAGAAGAGGCCCTAGGAGCAGAGGTCAAGGGGGCCGTCGGTAGATTGGGTGCCTCTACCTCTCCTGCGCCACGGGTAGGCGGGTGCCTGGCTGGCCATTGGGCCAAGTGGCAGTGTTACGGGGTAGAGAAGTGGGTGGTAGATGTCCTTCGGGTGGGATACCTGTTGCCATTCGACTTCTCTCCTCTGTCGGACAAGCCGCAGCTCAGAAAGACGTATCCCCCAGATTCTCGGAAGTTCTTGGTTCTTCAGGAAGAGGTGCAGAAAATGCTGGACAAGGATGCGATAGCTGAAATAGTGCGTCCGTCCCCGGGGTTTTACAGTCACATCTTGGTGCCCAAGGCATCGGGAGGATGGAGGCCTGTGATCGACTTATCCACCTTGAATCGCTTCATCAGAAAGACACGGTTCAAGATGGAGACCCCGCGCTCAATGTTGGCAGCCGTGAGGGAAGGCAACTTCATGCTGTTGATAGACTTGAAGGACGCATACTTCCAAATCCCTGTTCATCCCACGTCCAGGAAGTTCCTTCGCTTCTCTGGCGGACAAGATCTTCAAGTTCAAAGTCTTGTGCTTTGGGTTGACCACAGCCCCTCAAGTGTTCACAAGGGTCTTCTCTCTTGTGTCAAGTTGGGCCCATGCTCAGGGGATCCGTTTGCTGAGGTACCTTGACGATTAGTTGGTCTTGGCAGTTTCCAGGGAAAAGCTGCTGCAAGACGGATCGTCTTCTTCGGTTCTGCCAGGACCTGCGCATATTAGTCAACCAGGAAAAGTCGAACCTCGTACCCACTCAAAGGATTCTCTACCTGGGCATGGTCATCAATACGACAGTGGCGAGAGTTTTCCCGTCGGATCAGAGATGGGAGAAGTTGCGGGCTGTGGCGCGCAACTTTCTCTCAAAGTCGCATCAGTCAGCCCATCAGTGGCAGGTTCTTCTGGGAGTGCTAGCTTCCCTGTAGAAGCTGGGTCCTCATGGGCGTCTTCATCTTCGGTCTCTGCAATGGAGACTGGGAGAATTCTGTTCTCCGGTGGGGGACTCTCCCGTTTATGGTCCCACTGTCTTTGAAAGTGAGAGAAGACCTTCGTTGGTGGCTCGACGACCAGAGTCTATTGAAGGGCGTCCCTCTGCGCTCTCTCCCTCCGGACTTCCTTCTGTTCTCGGACGCCTTCCTCGCAGGTTGGGGCTCGCACTTAGACGGCCTCATCGCTTCAGGCGTTTGGGGTTTAGAGGACAAGCAGCTGCATATCAACGTCTTGGACTTGAAGGGGGCTTTCCTGGGTCTGAAGGAGTTTCGGGGGATGGTAGAGGGTCACTGTCGTTCTCATGTCGGACAACACCATGGTGGTAGCCTATGTAAACAAACAGGGAGGCCTAGTTTCTCAGCAGCTTCATGCCTTGACCGTCAAGTTTCACCAGTGGGCAATCAGCAATTCAGTAGAGCTTTCAGCCAGGTATATCCCAGGGAAACGGAACGTGGTCGCAGACAAACTCAGTCACCGGGATCAGATTTTAGGCACAGAGTGGTCCCTTCATCAAGTGGTGGCGGACAGGCTTTTCCAGATTTGGGGGAGACCCATGCTGGACCTTTTTGCGACACTTTACAACAGGAAGCTGGAAGTGTTCTGTTCAGTGGTCCCAGATCCCTTGGCATTGGCAGAAGACACATTCCAACATCCCTGGGACAACCTGGAGGTGTATGCCTTCCCTCTGTTTTGTTTGATCTGTCAGGTTCTGAACAAGCTTTTGGGTTCACAGGGTCTCAGAATGACTCTGGTGGCCCCTCTGTGGCCTCAGGCGGAATGGTTTCCAGATCTGCTATCTTTGTTGTTGGAGATTCCGAGGGAGATTCCGCCTTGGCGGCATCTCCTGTGTCAGCCCCATGCAGAAAAGTTCCACCAGTCAGTAGAATCCCTGTCTCTTCACGGTTGGAGGCTATCAACTATCTCCTCCAAGAGAGAGGCTTTTCTCAGAGGTCAGCTGGGCACGTCCAGCAGTCTTAAGAAGTCAACCTCCACAGTTTACCAAGGCAAATGGGCGATCTACCATGATTGGTGTCGTAAACGGGGTTTTTCTCCACTCACGACCTCTATTCAGCGAATAGAAGACTTTTTAACCTTCCTCAGAGACGAGAAACGTTTGTATGTCTGCTATTAGAGGCTACATCGTCTTCTCCTAGAGAGCTCAAGCCCCCAACGTGGGATGTTTCCTTGGTGCTTAAGAGCTTGACTAAGAGCCCTTGCGCCGCTCATCTAATAGGAACCTGACGCTTAAGACAGTTTTCCTTTTGGCTTTGGCATCTTCCAAAAGGGTAGGAGAGCTCCACGGTCTGAGTTATGAGGTGAAGCACACCAGGGGTTGGAAGTCAGTGTCCGAATTTGTTCCGGAGTTCATGGCCAAGGCCCAAAATCCCTCGGTGCATGATGACAGGTTTGCTTTGTTCTCCATTCCCTCACTGACTGACTTTGTGGGTGGTGATGCTCAAGAGCTTTTGTTGTGCCCTGTCCGGGCCCTGCGTTACTATCTTAAAAGGACTCGGCACCTTAGACCAGGCTGCCGCAGGCTTTTTGTCAGTACAGGCTGTACAAAGAAAGAGGTGTCTAAGAATACTATCTCTTTTTGGATACGGGAAGTCATCAAACAGGCATACTTGACTCTTGATGATTCTTGATGCAGGCTAGAGCACATGATGTTAGGGGTATTGGTCCCTCTCTGGCTTTCAAAAAGAACTTGGCTGTACATAGAGTGCTGAGCGCTGGTACTTGGTTACGCCAGTCCACGTTCACCTCTTTCTATCTTAAGGATGTTGCACACAGATCTATGGACACATTTTCCCTGGGACCTGTGGTGGCTGCCCAACAGGTTGTGTAACTCATAGGTGCCCTTAACGGGGCACCTTTGTATCTTACCTAAGATGATTGTGTGGATGAGAGATTGAGTGAGTTGGCTGGCCACCTTTCTCTTGTACCTTTCCTTCTTCCTTCAGGTGTTTTAAGGAATTGACACGTCATTTGCTGGACTGGTCTGATACAGGTGAGTGAGGTAGTCATACTGGTAGTGTGGTTTTGCA
This sequence comes from Macrobrachium nipponense, assembly GCF_015104395.2. NCBI lineage: Eukaryota > Metazoa > Arthropoda > Malacostraca > Decapoda > Palaemonidae > Macrobrachium > Macrobrachium nipponense. Next base: position 110,461,694 of record NC_061107.1, read on the forward strand.
GTATTCAATATCTTACCCACTATTTAGTAGCATAGGTTCCACTCCTGGGCAAGGAGGAGTCGGGAGTACTACAAACCCTAGTGCCCTGGTTTGTTTTTTGACAGTCACAGTTTTTCTTTGGTTCCCTATACAATGGTTATCCCATATATCATTGTATGTCTCTCAGGTTCTGAGTGGTTAGATTTTAGTGTATCTAGCTTCTCAACGGGCTTCAGTCCCTCTCTAAGAACTATTTCTTTTGAGAGCTGGACTGCCGGGTAAGTTCCCAGCCAGTCTAGGATGTCTTATACCTCTCTCCAAGTATGAGTCTATCCTATTGTTAAGACCGAGGGTTTGTTCGCGTATGAACAAATGACAAATTTTTTAAGACAATTTGTATTTTTCATAGCTACAAACCTGAGGTCTTAACGTTATACTGCCCGCCTCTAGCTGCCCCTCTTTTTGTTAAGTCATCCTGAGTTGGGAAAGACTGGCGTAGATGTTCGGCGTTTGACCACGCTTCACCTGATCTACGCATGCGTTGCCAGATACCACAAGATTCCTTGCTTTTATCTACTTTTTTACCGGATCCAGCTAGGCGCTAGAAATTATCCTATTGTTAAGACCTCAGGATTGTAGCTATGAAAAATACAAATTGTCTTAGAAAATTTGTCATATTTTTCATGATTTAAAAAAACATTTATGATTTTCCTTAAAAATTTCTCGTTCATCACGCCATTTTTATTATTTCTAAACCTTGCAAAGATTTTCTGGTTGCTTTAGGAAAAAATTCAATCATTTGACAACATCATAAAACAAACCAGAAGCGTATATCATTTATAGTTTGGACGTATTGATTTTTACAAAGAAACTTTTACACGCGAGCCCAACTTTTCCCTCCATGGCATAAGTCGAAAACCAGGTAGTGCTATAGGAACCCGGTAAGCGCGAGAGGGTTAAGTATAAGTACATACATATAATCAATTGGATCAGTAAATTTTATCAAGTTAGAAAATAAACTATTTCCAGGGTTCCGATCAACACTGAAGGAACCATGCCAGCTATATAAATTGCACTAAATATAATTTTTATAAGTACACCTATATAGTGGTAATTTACAGTATTTTAAATTATATTGACAGTTATGTACTGATTACATGCATATTTACAGAGTGAAAGGACAAAAACTGAAAAAAATGTATTTTCCAGGTTTTTAGGTAAACATTTTTCTGGTCCTAGTAGCTATTATAATTATGCAAAGTATATGTACATCATCATATACCAGTGAAAAGATAATTTATCATATTCAACTATCGTCATTTAACATTCTTCTCTAAAATGTGTTTTAAGCATAAAATGTAAAAAAATCTTGAAATTTTTCTAGTGGCTGCAAGCATCAGGGTTTCTTTTTGGGGGGGTTTGGGGGGTGGAATACTAGGGAACCAAAGGAAGACATTGGTGAAGAAATTTCTTTGTTGCAAATTTATTCCAGTTTCAGAACTAATTCGCCCTTGGTATTCTGGGCCTTTCGATTTAAAGTGTGTGTAGTAACATTACTTTGAAAAAGGCATGGATGAACCCAATGTGTCAGAGGCAATAAAACTAGAGAAACCAAGGGGTTTGTTTTATCATCAGCCCCCTCTCTCTCCTTGCTTGAGTGAGGGGAGGACTTGCATCTATTAATCTGTCTAAGATTACAGACAGGGTGCTCAGTTATGTAGTAGGATCACTTGCATGACCTGCCCAACCAGCATGAGACGAATGGCTACTAGACTCTCTGCAAGGGAGATGATAAAAGAGAGAAGGGAGGGAGCCAGTCCCCCACTCACATTTGCTCTTTGCCACTGAACACGTTAGGCAAGCCACACAACCTGCCGAGCAGCCACCACAGGACCCAGGTAAAAGGAGCTAACAGCCTGTGGGCAGCATCTTGAAGGTAGAAAGACATGAGAGTGGACAGCCTACGCCATTTTCTGTCTTATTAGTCATACCCCGAGTGAACTTACACAAGGTTAGGTTCTAGGCCCCTTGCACAAGGTGAATTTTAGCGTAAGTTTGGCACGGTCTCTAAAAATGCTAATAAATGCTTATTTCTAGAGTTCAGACACTAAATATGACCTTTATCATGCTCCCTAAGTATTAAGCAGACTTTTGAATTAAAGTTCTGCAATTTCATTGAAAAGTTAGCTTAATACATTACCTTTAAAAAATTAAATAAATGGTTGCGTAAAAATTAGGAGAGTGTGAAGATCACATATACTATTTTTCTTTCTCCCCCTTCTGACTGATCTATTTTTGGAATTTCTCAACCTCGTTTTTAAGAACTTCTTTATTCTATCTCTTTCTCTTTGTTCTGAAATTCCTTTTCACAAACAAACTGCTTCTTATCTGGACTAATATGTTTTAGAATGGTGCATTTACAATTCGTAAAAGGTACAGGTAAAATTAGATAAATTTAAAATTAACTTCTGTACGGGCATATTTGACAACTTTGCCTTCCAGGTTCTCTTCAACGAATTGAACAAAAGAGGGAATGATTTTGTTTGTTTAAAATATGCATCAATATATGCCTCACATATGAGTTTTGTAATTATTAGGAAAGTTATTTATTTATCATACAAAATAAATAAGCATACGTATACATATAGGTATTCTCCTACTTACGATGGGGTTAGGTTCCAAAAAACCCATCATTTGGTGGAAAAATCGTATCTCAAATATAGCCTAACCTAGATTAGAGTAATCAGTACCATCTTTACATATAAGGTAGCCTAGCCTATACTACAAAGTATAATTCATACGTACATATACGGTATAGGAATCGTTAACTTCAGCTAATTCTCTAGGTTCAGTGCAGATTGGCTAATGATAATTCAGTACAAAGAGAAATTGGATAACACTAATAAGAGATAGCCTAGGATATACTATGGCACATCTTATACATATGAATACAGTAGCTTAGCCTACAGTATACTCAACACTACAGTATACGGTATAGTAGATATCAATACATTTAAGCTAATTTTGGAGGTTCAATGCCTTCTAGCTATGATAATTGGCCTCGAAACGAGAATCAGATTCGGTCCGACATCGACATAATTGAACAATGTCAGGCTGCTAATGGCTACTTGTAATTATACAATACAAAAGTAACAAATTATTAACACATATAAGCTAATTCTGGTGGTTCAATGCCTTCTGACTATGGTAATCCAGTACAAAAAGAAATTGAACACGAAACGAGAATCAGATTCGGTCCGACATTGACAAAATTAAACAATGTCAGGCTGCTAATGGCTATGTGTAATTATAAGATACAAAAGTAATGAATTATTAATACATATATGCTAATTCTGGCGGTTCAGTCCCTTCTGACAATGATAATCCAGTACAAAAAGAAATTGGACACGAAACGAGAATCAGATTCAGTCCAACATCGACATAATTGAACAATGTCAGGCTGCTAATGGCTACATATAACTATAAAACGCAAACACAATGAATATGCACCTTCTCCATGAATCTTTTAAAAAGTTGTACATTACTTCACTATATCCAAAAATATTGTATGTATTCTCATATTATTGTATTGTAAAATGCTAACATAGCAGACAATGTTTTGGGTTGAAAATCAGCTGATGGCAAATATGAGTTTATTTCGCTGTATTTACTCAATTCTGAATTAATTTTTTTGCTTGTAGTTAGCATAAATGAGTATCTAGATACTTTACTTATATGAGACAAGGTAATTTTTTGTTATACGTGTTTTCAAGTCAAAATATGACTTGAATATGTCTCGTTGTGAACTAATTTTTATTTCATGAAATGATTTGCATTGGGGACATGTATATTACGTAAAAAAATTAAGTGATTCTGCTTGCTATTTACACTTGTTTTCATTGTAATACAAGCTTTATGTTATTTATCTTTTATTGACGTGAAAACTACAGTACAGGCAGTCCCCGATTATTGGCAGGGGTTCCATGGGGGTGTGCCAATAAGCAAAAACCACCACTAACTGAAACTCAGTAATTTATTGCTCCATAATGGCGCTTCTGGCGCTGATAACTGGTTATCGGGACCTTAAGGATGCTCATGGCATACCATAAGAACCCTTATGGTGCCGATAACTGGAACTCGTTCCATTGGGGCACCGTAAATTGCTGATTTTATGGCGCTAGACAAGCCCCATAAAACTGGATTGCCATAACTGGGGACTGCCTGTAAAATGTGTTCTTTCATGCCTAGTAGTTTTGATTAAAATCATTTTCTCTCAATTTTATCTATGATTGTGTTTGAGGGCATAAGTTTACAGGAGTTTTAGCCTTGTTGTCCTGGCACGATAATAGTCATTAGCAGCTAGAACAGTTTTCTAAGCTTCACCTATAACTTGCAGTTTAAATGTAATAATATATTTCCCTGCTGATCTTTTACGTATCTACGTATAGTGAATAATAAATGCCATATTCTACATAACATCATTTATAACTATGTTAATTGTTTACTATCATACAATGGTTGCAATACAAGGCAAACGAATGTTGTTTAAAAAAAAAAAACTGACAATTTTAGGGATACAGTCCATAGAAAACATCTGCAAATTAGTGAAAGTTCCCTGTGGAAAAATGAATTATGTGTTCCAGAAAAATCCACGACAAAGTGGACCATATTTAACCCCTTTGTGACCGTGACTTTTCTACAATGTCATGGAGGGTGCAATGGCGCTCCTGTGACGTATGTAGGTCATCATAACTCCATGGGCAATAGGAAAGCTTGTAGTGTTGGGTTGTCTCCTATTGGCTTTTGCAGGCCTGCACCAACACACACTAAGCTCCTACTTTTTTTTCAGCCAATCGTGGACATTCTTGGCTATGATATCACAGCCTCCTCTTTAGTTGATGCACAGTCATGGTTGAGTTCACACACATTTTTTTCACAATTTTCTTTGTTTTCTCTGATAATTTTCTTAGATTTATTTGCATTTTTACTGCAAAACCAAGAGAGTAAGAACAGTGATATCTCTTCCGAGGAATATATTCCTTCTGAGGAAGAATATGAGAGTGGTGATGACCTCTCAAGTGATGAAATAAGTGAAATAAGTGATAATGACGTGGAAGAACGAGGTGAAAGGTGGGTTTACATATGTTCATTTTTAATGTCAGATTCAATTAACTTGCAGGGAAACCTTGGCCTAGAGAGAGAGAAAAAGTAAAAAAGAATGATAAAAGTTTTGTTAGTAACATTATAATCTTTGCTTAAACTCGTACAGCCATAAACAACTGAATGAAGACCATTATTTGCTATGAAGAACCAAATCAGAAAACTACAGCTGTTTTGCTTGCATTTCAGCCATCATACAATAGTAAAAAATTACCATAGTTATGTTACAAATGGTGTTAAGTAAAATACTGTTTAATTAAGTAAAATAGGACTGATATATATAGTTTTACATTATACCTTTATTTGTTCTGGATAAAATATTGGCAAGGAAATATACTGCTAAATTTAACCTGTAATTGTAGCTGAAGCTGAGAAAACAATGTTCACACTGCTAATGACTATAAATTATCATGCATCAGCAACATGATGAAACTCAACCGTAAATAATAGTGGAGAAAAAATAATTAAATAAAAAATACAGGGCATGAAAGAAGACATTTTACTGTTATTTTCACACTGATAAAAGATAAATGCATAAAGCTCGTAATATGGTGAAATAGGGTAAAAATAGCAAACTAAATCTTAATTTTTTGCACAAAAAAACGAGCTCCCAACACCATCTATTAATGAAAAAAAATAGTAGTTTAGTTCACAACACGACATATTTAAGTCATACTCCGACATCAAAACACTTCATGTAACAAAAAATCAGTATTATTGGATACAGTGAAATAAATCATAACTTTTAAAAGATTCATGGAAAAGATGCATACAGGCAGTCCCCGGTTAACGTAAGGGGTTCTGTTCTCGGCAGGGTGCTGATAAGCGAAATCTGCCATTAACTGAAACTCAGCGATATACGGCCCTTATGGTGTGAAGTTTCTGTTAATGGGGCCTCTATTAGGTATGTTATGGCGCCATAACTCTATTATCAGCACCTTATGGTGCTGGTAACCGAAACTTGCCCCACTGTGACGTTGTAAATCGCCGATTTTATGTAACCAGATAACAGCACTGTAAACTCCGGTTATAAATATATTCATCAAGCACCATGAAAACAAAATGTTGATGACCATGTTTTAGAGAGCAAAAAACTACTAAGCAAAAACCTTCCCAGATTTGTGGTGATGCTTTGTTTAACATCTTAACAGAGCCTCTTATTCGTTGCCTATTAAAGTCTAGTTAGAGCCCTTAAGGGATTACCTTGGTAGACACAAACCTTTAAGAAGAGTTCAATGTGAATTTTAGTTTTTTGCCTTGCATTATGTGCAAGACATCAAAACTTTGTATGAGAATTGAAAAGCCCGTAGTCCTGTCATTGCAGTCGGGATGATTTTCTCCTGAACCTTTCTCTCCTATTGTTAGTTCGTATTGGTCACCCAAGAATTATTCCTCTGTTTATTTTGATTGTTGAAAGTACTTAATGGTGCAGATATGTAAGCTCACTTTAATAGTGGGTAAATATCCAAGTAATTTTATCAGGAAAATTTTCATTTAAAAAAATTTTTATGCTTACCCATATATCTCCATTGTTTGTTTTTGTTTTAGTTTCAGTTTTGAGAAACAGAACTTAATTTAATTTCACAAATGTTACTGATTTTCAGGCTGCTGGTGGTGATGAAGACTGAGTTGCTAAGGAAAAGAATTGGTGATACAAGAATACTGCTCTTGTATTACGGAGATGAAGTGCATTTTTGTTTGAAATATTTTATCTTACATATAATACAGTATGTATAAGCTTGCTTAATATAGTTATTGATTAGAATGATTGGTATGGTTATTAGCTGAGAAATTTGGTTGTCAATGATGTTTGAAGATACTGTATCATTTTTTTCTTGCAGGTTTATTTTTATAAAAGGAATTGAAAAATATTTTTCTGTGCATTCCTTGTGGAAAATTTAAAACTATGTATTATAGTTAAGATTGTCAGCCTGTTGTATGGTTATTGTTTCCATTTGAATAGTGTAAAAATGTTTAGTTAAGGATGCCAACCATTTATATTTGGCATCACAAATTGAGTAATGCTAGACTTTGATGTTTTCTCGTGTAGCTGTTTAACTTCTTTACCTATATAGAAATTTCAGTTCTATGTTAAGAGCAAATCATATAAGCAAGACCTATGAGTCTAGAAATGTGACTCCGTGGTCTCGTTAAACAGTTTTTCAGTAATACTCTTTTGGTAGTGGGTGATGAAAACATCAAGGGTTTTAGTATTACATTACTATTTTTATTATTTTGCTACTAATAGTAATTCACTAGAAGAATTAAATAAGTGCTGCCTTCTAAGTTTTAAATAAATTCCTGTACTGTACAGTAATAAAAGCCCATGCAAATAGCAAGTGACTTGAGAAAATTTCATTAAATCTAAATTATAAATTGAAAGCCTAATGTCAGCTTTCCTTCTGTATCTTCCAAAGTTGGGTAGCTTCATTGCTCAGCTGCCTTAAAAATGTTGAAAGGTATTTCATCACATGGACAGCCAATGTTATGCCTTGGAGAAAATGCAATAGGCACTTATATTGGAGTGAGCTCCATGGCTTCCACATGCAGTGCTCTTTGAACTTATAATTTTGATCCCAGCTCATTAATGTTTTTTCACCTTTATACTTATTAATTAATGATGTTATAGTAGTACTGTTGTGGCCTTAATCTCCACATATATGTCCAAAACCTTTGTCACTATTAGGAGCAAATCATATTAAATATGAGTACTATCATGCTTTGCAGGGCTTCAATTTCTTATTCCAGATCCTGAAGGAACAAATTTTTAATTGAATAAAATTATATTTACTGTACATTTGTCATTTTATTCCATTGATCACAGGTACATAGAATCATACCAATATGGTAGTGGTGCCTCACCTCAAAGATGATGAAAATTCAAGAAATCTCCAAGTCTAGGTCTCATGAAAATCATAAGTAAACTTTTTGTATTTTGTTGTATGTATGTATATGAATATATATACACATGCAAATTAGTTTTGGCAGTTTCATAATTTTTCGTTCACCTGCCTGATGCCCGATTCGTGCCTTAATAACCTCCTTTTCTTTTCGAAGATGGAAGAAATCTATGTAATGATGCTAAAAATATTCACTGATATCTTTAGAACATCATGTTATGTTATTGAGTAGAACTATTTTCCACATAGCAAAATTGGCAAGAACAAAATGAAGTGATAAAACACCCAAAAACATTGGAAACTCGCATAATGCTATAAAAAAAAATCAATATCCTAGGTGTGAACTATGCAACCTCTCTATTGTTTTCAGTGTCGTGATGAGCACTGGAATTGAATGTCGATGTTTCATTTATTGATCAAAGAAACATCCTCTGTTCAGTGAGACAATTACGTATTGCACTGCATTCAGTGCAAGTTCCTGTTAGACAGATACGTATCAAGAAAGCTTAATACGTATACCAAAGAAAATCATACATAGATGTACCGAATTGTTTAGAGAACGGCAAAGTTTAGAAAATGAGCCCAGAAGTGGAACTCCTCGAAGCATCACAAGAGAGCAAGACAATACTGTAGTGTAAATGTTGCTGAGCAACATTCATTTGTCATGATATTCTTGAACCAGGAATCATGACTAGGTCTACTCCTATGATTGGTATCTGATAAATACTTTAGATGGAGAGGGAGAGATTGTAAAAAATACACTTGAAATCTTTGATAGGTGTCTAAAGAATATATCTGATGAATAAGCAAGCCTAACTTTGATGGATGGGAGATTCAGTTACGCTTACCTTTTTTTTGTTTGTTATTGGTGTCCAGTGAATACCATGGATAGGGAGGAAAATATATTCAATGGTGCATACATTTTTTTTCTTCAAAACCTAAATATTAATATATTTTTTTTAGGAAGATACTTTATTCATATCGGCCTAATCCCATCATCACTCCTATAAGGCACCAACCGATCACCCCACATCTTAGGCTACTTTAACTTCTCGCTACGAACACCATCGTGTGAAAGCAGCACTAATGAAGCCTTAAAATGCATATGTTTATAGAAAATTTTCAGCTCAAAATTACTTTTTCTTTTATTCCCCAAAATATTGTTGCAGCTGTCAAAAAACAACCCAATTACAGCAGTAGGTTTTATTGCCAAAAAATATCTGAAATAGACTTAAACAAGAAAGTCATCTTTCATATTTCTTATCCTTTCAGCTACTATTTAGAAGAAATGAATAGCTACAGAAAGGTTAACCAAAGAAAGCTTTTATGAAAGTAAGCCTTTCTTAATGTATTCGTCAACTTTGACCCCCACAGCTTTCTAACGTGTCCAGATGAAACAGGATGATATGCAAGTTATTAGAAAAAAAAATTAATTATATTAGTTTGAGTTTTTTATTGCTTTTTGACTTGAGAAAGCTAGGTTGGAGTAAATTATGCTGAGTAATTATGAAAGGATAAGAAAAAAGAACATGGCTAATAAAAAAAGAATAATGGGAATAATCAAATAAAGCAGATTAAAGGGATTTTGACGTAAGGAAAAATCTATTTCTGGGCGATTGGTTCGTGTCGCCAGCGAAATATCCTTTAATCCATTTCTAAGGTAAATGTACTAACACATACCAGAGAATAAATAAAATAAAGAAAAGGTCAGTACAACTGACTCGCTCACCCTCCAAGAGGGTGTCGGTATGAACACTATGGCGAGTGAGACCACTACCACGAACCGCTTGCCAATAGAAATCTCCCACTACAAAATCCCCACAAGAGGGGAGCCGACCCACAGAGTGGGCAGCAACTACTACTACTCCATCCCATGCTGCCGACTGCTGCGCCTCTGGTGGCCATCCTGAAGTTAGCAGACAATCTTGAGCGATGGGATGGGCAGGGCGGGATTTCGCTGGCGACACGAACCAATCGCCCAGAAATAGATTTTTCCTTACGTCAAAATCCCTTTTCTGGGCTCAGTTCGTGTCGCTGCGCGAAATCGTACCAGAGAAATAGCACAAGATTGTAAAGAATAAAAACAAATAGACAAAAAGGGTCTCAAATAAAAGATAACATAAAATAAAGAAATATAATTGCTAATAAATATACATATACACAATGATACAAAGTTAGAAATATTACTTAAATTTAACTTAATGCTAATAATATTTCTTAAAATTAACTTAAATTTAACATATATACAGGGCTTACATGGAATATATGTTGAAAACAGTATCTGTGTATAGATATGTACAAAGAACTCAAAGCAATTATAACAATAACTTGAATAGAACAAACTTCAATAATAATATAAAAGGGAATGTATATGACTTAATATACAAAACCCGTAACCATTGTAAATACTATGTGTCCCCTAGCATAAAAATAAGGGGATCACATCCAAGAGATCATTATATACAATCAATTGTGAGTGACCCTAGCAAAAAAATAAGGGGCACCCACTATATCATCATTGGAGCCCAGCTTAGCCCAAGACTCAAGGTAAACGTAGATGAACATGGCAGGTATAGACGAACTGTTGGGTGAGGCAGGTAGAAAGGAGGACTGGATCTTCTACTAAAGATTAAGCAGAGTCGGGGGAAACTATGTTACCCGCCGCAACTGCTGAAAATTTCAGAGCTTCCAAGGACTTTAAGTAATGACGTTTAAATACTGTCGGCGATTTCCATCCAGTATATTTTTTCAAGTCATCGAAATTCATATGCTGGAAATAGTTAATTGAGGTGGCTACTGCCCTGACATCATGTGCTTTAGGGAAGGAGTCAGGATTGGCTTGCTTAATAAAGTACAGGATCTGCTGCCTGATGCCTTTAATAGATAAAGTACCACCTTTTTCTCTCTTAAAGAGAGGACCCGATGAGGATGAGGAGGTCCTGGACAGAAAGGCTCGTAAGGTCGATACTGGGCAAAGAGAAATATCTTGTGGAAGGGGTACAACCTTCCATGGTTCCCACCTCATCAAAGGATCTTCATTCTTTGCTATAAAACTACGTTCCGGAGAAAGTAGCACTTCCCCTGTGGGAAGAAATTCAACATGATCCGGATCCTGGATAATGCCGACAGTTCTGAAATTCTAGCTCCTGAAGCCAAGCTTAATAAAAATAGAGTTTTTCTTAAGAGCATTATAAATGAACATGTGTCATTATCAGTTTCTGAAGCCAGCTTTAGAACATCATTTAAGAACCACGATACTGACGTAGGCCTAACAGAAGGTCTAAGTCTAGCACAAGCCTTGGGAATAGACGAGAAGTAGGAGTCTGTCAAGTCTATATTGAAACCAAATTGAAAAATCTTTTTCAAGGCTGACTTGTTTGTCGTAATAGTGCTAGCTGCTAAGCCTTTTTCAAATAAAGACCTGAAAAAGGATATAGCTGAATTGATTGTCATGATTCTAACATCTGATTCTCTCAGGAAGGTTGCTAACTTTTTGACTGCAGCATCATACTGTCTCAAAGTTGAATCTCTTTTATCAGATTCCAAGAAGAGAATATTTTGAGGATCAATATTCGCATCTCTTTTAGCTGCAAACTTCATGAAATCCATAAAGTTAGGGTTTTGAGAATTCCTGAGGAAGCGAACACAGTCTTCGTTTGTACTGACTGGGAGAGCCTGGGATTGGGAATTCGAAGAGGACGAAGACCCAGTTCCAGAATTAGGGGGTACCAATTGCTCTTCGGCCAGTCTGGGGCTACTAGAGCCACTTGACCCTTGAATGTCCTGAGTTTGTTCAGTACCTTCAGGAGAAGATTCACTGGAGGGAAGACATAAATCTTCTCCCAGTTGTTCCAGTCTAGGGCCAGGGCGTCCGTGGCATAGGCCAGAGGGTCCAGGTTGGGGGCCACATAACATGGGAGTTTGTGGTTCGCTTGAGATGCGAAGAGATCCACTTGTAGACCTGGAACTCTCTGAAGAATCCATTGGAACGAACTGTTGTCCAGTGACCATTCCGACTCCAGAGGAACTGAACGGGATAGGGCATCTGCTATGACGTTTCTCACTCCAGCTATATGGGTGGAGGAGAGGTGCCAACTGAACTTGTCCGCCAGGGAGAAGATGGCTACCATGACATGATTTAGATGACGTGATTTGGAGCCTCCCCTGTTTATACAATGGACTACCACTGCGCTGTCTAAGACTAGCTTTATGAGGGAGTTCTTTGGCGGACGTAACCTTTTTAGAGTCAAGAACACTGCCATGGCTTCCAGTACGTTTATATGAAGCTGACGGAACTGGGGTGACCAGGTCCCTTGAACCTTCTTGAACTGAGAATATCCTCCCCAACCGCTTAACGAAGCGTCTGTGTGGATGGTAATCCCCGAGGAGGAAACTGAAGGGGTACTGATATTGACAAGTTCTTGACTTTTGCCCAAGGGCGTAGACGATTCCGTAGAATCTGAGGGACTGAGGATAATTTGTCCCTGGACCTGACATTTGCTCGTGAGCACCAGATTCTGGTTAAGTCTTTCAGTTTGGCTTTCATCAAGATGTTCGTCACTGATGCAAACTGGAGAGAACCCAGAATTCTTTCCTGGGTTCTCCTTGATGCAAGTTTGTGTCCTAGAAATTGCTTTACTGACTTCGCTATTTCTTTCCTCTTGGCTGATGGAATCGACAGAGTATGGGAGGATAGATTCCACTGAATGCCCAGCCACTGGAAGTTTGACTCCGGAGTGAGTCTTGATTTGGTCCTGTTTATCTTGAAGCCTAGATATTCCAGGAACCGGATTACTTCCAGTGTTGCTTTGTGGCATTCCTCGACTGTTGGAGCCCAAATTAGCCAATCGTCGAGATACGCTACTACCATAATCCCTTGCGATCTTAGTTGTTGGACGACCACTTCCGCCAACTTCGTGAACACCCTGGGTGCTACGTTGAGGCCGAAGGGAACTACCTTGAAGGAGAATGCTTGCTCTCCTATCTTGAAGCCCAGATACGGCGAAAGTGTCTTTGCAATAGGGATATGATAGTATGCGTCTGTAAGATCGATAGAGGTGGTGACGGCCCCACGGGGAGTAAGGTCCCACCTGCGAGATGGTGAGCATCTTGAACTTGTCGCAGCGAATGGCCAAGTTTAAGCGGGACAAGTCTAAGATTACCCTTCTTTTTTGTGAGCCTTTCTTTGGAACGCTGAATAAGCGCCCTTGAAACTTTAATCTGTTGACTCTCGCTATAGCTCCTTTCTGAAGGAGGTCCTCCGCATACTCCGTCAATTCTTTGGATGGAAGTTGGCGGAAAGGTCTGGGTGGGGGCGGATTCGCCACCCAAGACCAACCCAGGCCTTTCGACACAATGCTTTGTGCCCATTTGCTGAATCCCCACCGGTGGCGGAAGAGAAACAGCCTCCCTCCTACCTGGAAGTCCTCATTGGTGTTGGTAGCCTCCGCGGCCTCCCCTGAAGTGTTTTCCTCTATTAAGGGACCCTCCCGATCCTCTCTGACGAAAGGATTGCTTACCTCTGCCTCCCTTACCAGAGCGGTCATACTTCTGAAAGGCCTGGCCTTCGAACACTTGGTTGAAGGCTGGGGAGACAGCGTAAGAGGTGGAGGGTTGAGGCTGGGGAGAAATCACATAAATAGGCTGTGATTGAGCCTTGGAGGTAGAGGGTTGGGCTGCCTGCACCAACGGAACGGCCGAAACAGGCTGGGCAAACCGTTGCTGTTTCTTTTGGTAAGGCTGGAAACGTCTGGGTTTCTTCTGAGCCTTACCCCTGACAGCTTGATCTTGGCGTCTCTTTGCCGTGAGACCCCAACGATCCTTAAGGCTTTGGTTAAGCCTCGTAGCCTCTGCCTGGACCTCCTTTACCATTGCATCTGGGAAGAGGTCTGCTCCCCAGATGTTTGATGAAAGCAACTTATTCGGTTCATGCCGAATAGTTGCTTCTTGGAGGACATGTTTCCGACAGTTTGTTCTGGCTGTGGCAAACTCGAACAAGTCAGACTGCACCGTTTGAGTCAGTGACTTGGTGATTAGCTTGAACAGTGGCTCGGAACCATAAGAAATGGTAGCCACCTCCGTCATGGCCATGGTATTGAGAGACCTGGCCAGCCTAGTACTTGGCATCAAACTCTGCCTGAATGAGGCTATCTGGGATGTCTAGGGGCAGCTTCTCACCAAACTGCTCCATAGCACAGTCCGGTTTGAGTTTGCCCGCAGAAAAAGTGTTGGGCAGGTCTTCCCACAAATCTCCGGTTGAGGGAAGTAAAGGAGATGTAGGGTCCGCTTCCTTTAGCTGCGGTAACGAGTCCCCCTTCTGGGCCGCTGGGATAGTGACCGTAGCAATCTTCGTCAGGAAAGGAAGCGGAGTACCCTCTTCCATTGTGAAGATTGTAAATGGACTCTTAAACGGCTGTATCTTTCGTGTTTGAACAGTCCAATGTCCTCTAAGCACCTGAGCCATTCTCTTTGAGCCTGGTCTCGTGAATAGAGGACTGTCTCTTTAGGGACCTTATCATCTCGCGTCATGGCAGCGGCGGTGAGCCTGGCGTAGCCGATGAACGGAGGCTGGAGATCTTCCGGGTAGAACTCGAAGTCCTCAATCCTTCGAGTTCCACATTCCGGGATAGAGATAAGCCCGTCTTGGAAGGGGGCGTATGACGCCACTCTCCAGGGATTGTTCATGCTGAACGGAGGCAGAGAGTCATATGGAGGCAACTGAGGTAATCCCTTGTGCCGAGAGGTGGGGGAGAAGCTAGCGGAGCTTGGCTCAGTCCGGCGATAATGTTGTCCTGGGAGTTGATCCTATCAGACAACCGGGAGAACATCTGTTCCATACTGTTCTTGAGAGACCCAACCAGATCCCCCATGTGTTGCAACAGGCCAGCATTGGGATCCAAAGCCGGAGCTGTTGCGGAGGTGGATGGGTAGCTCTGAACAGGAACCAAAGGAAGTGACGGAACGGTTGACTCCGCTGGAGTGTGTGATCTCTCCTTGGAGGATCTACTCCTTGAGGATTTGGAGCCGGACCCAGAAGCTCTAGACCTCTCTGCTCCGGGGTTTGTAGCCGGAGACTTGCGAGATGTTGACGCCGACGACGTCTTTTTAGACGACGACGACGTCTTACTCAAGGTTTTAACCGCTTGTCCTTTAACCTTAGGTTTAACCGAAGCATCAGGAGAAGTTATAAAAAGCTCGGCTCCTGTAAAGCCTTGGAAGGAAGCTGGAGATTGTGCAGGAGTAGAAGATCCAGTGGCGCCAAGGGAAGCCCTTGGGCATCCAACGTACTCACCTCGACCAACAGGTCGTCAACACCTACCATGGGCTCAATGTTTAAATCCAGCGTCGCGACTTCCGACGAGATGTCCTGGCCTGGATCAGTCAACGAAGCGGCGAGCTGCTGTTGAATCAGCGCAATAGTCGGGCCCGCCTCTGCTGGGTCGACGTAGCCCGTTGACTTGCCGCCGGGGAAGATCAGGACCGCCAACTTCTTTTCAAGTATGTAGGGCTGACCCTTGGCGGCGTTCTTCCCAAAACCTCCGACCCAGGCCCGCAGGGTAGCCAGTGCGGTGTCTCTAACAGCCGGAGCCTGGAAGAGAGGGTACTTGTTAGTTTTTTAAGATTAAACTTAAAATTAAAACCTAAGTACAAGGTTAGCTTAAAATTATAGAGGATGCGAGATCCCATATAAAATCAGTTTAAGTTTAAGATAAGGTTAAAATTAAACTTAAGAACTATAAAGTTGTAGGGATTGGCTAACGGAGTTGGAAATACTTACCCCGTCTAAGAGCTGGCTCACCAGATCATAGCAAATCGTGCAGGTCTCGTGATACCAGACTTGGAGGTTCCCGTGCGGAGTCGCGCATGGAGCATGGGACCGGCAGACTTCATGCCCACAGGGGTCCTGGAGCATGGCATTGCATCCCGGATGCTCACAGTTGGTGGTCTGTAAGTGAAAAGACATATGAGCATCCTAAAAGATATCACTTACAGGCTAAAGGTTAAAAGAACTCCGTTGCATGCCGGAGCGGCGAAAAAAATTTCGGGCATAACCCCTCCCTTATCGCCTGAATAGGCTATAACAACGGAGAGATCCGGTGTGAGCATGCAATGGAGGGGAGGTTTAATATAGCTTAAATTAAACTTAATATAGTTTAAATTAAAACTAAACTAAACTAAACAAAAACATGGGACGTACCGGACTAAGTCCGGTGCGTGGCGGAGCGTGACGCGATATCAGCGCGACGGAGTGGTTAGTGGAGACCAACTGTATGCCGCAGTCCGCCCGTCAGGGTGAACTAGCACCTTTCCACGTGGATGCCGGAGCTCCGGTAGATAAAGAGCCCCAGTAAGGTGGGAAAGGGCGAGAGGGCAAACAGACTCGAGCTAGCAACGGAGCGACGGAGTAACGACGGAGGGGGGGGGAAAGGCCAGTCCCCCACCCCCCTTTGCCATCCGAGCGTACCGAGAGGCTGGAGAGGTCGAGTCCAGTCTGGGTCTGTACCGTCCCCCTACTCCCTCCGCCTAGGGGGAGAGGGAGGCAGGCTCGGGTATGTAGAGCGAGCGTGGGCAGGGGGGGGGGGGGGGGGAAACCAACCCTCCCCCCTTTTTTTTCCCACCCGGCCCTATGGAAGAGCGGGAGGAGGGAAAGATGACTGGACAGGCGTCTGGCTGCTCCGTGATTACGTGGTGACCACGGAGCGGTAACAAGAGATACAATGAAACAATAAAGCCTAGGATACACAACCGACTGATCAGAGAGATGCTATAGAGAAGCAACCGAACTGAAGAGCGGAAGCACATGAATCAATGGGACAAAACCTAGGCTAGGTGAAGCCAGACGCCGTACACTAACGTAAACATAATACATGATAAACAAAATCACTAAATAAAGAAAGAAAATAAAATAGTAGGAGAAAAAACCCAGGAGTGTACGACTAACCCGAAAGAAAGTCTACCACTCAAAGCTAGCCGGGGCCGATACTAAGAGCTGTGGCTAGGGTCTGGATGGAAGATGCCTACGCAAGGTGAAAAGACATGCATGCATGACATAAACCCCGTAGGCTGTACCCTTAAAATAAATAGGATAACAAATAACAGAGCGTAATAAGTAAGGGAAGGTTCTGGGTATGGAAGACCAAGAACGAACCCGCCACGAGGCAGAACCATTTTGCTGCCATGCTTCGACCTAGAGCTCGTATTTATACCTAAAAAACGGCAAATACTGACTCAAGGCCGGAAAAAACCAAATAGCAATAAATATTGATTACTTAACTTAGCTGCTGCAATGGCTGTACGCTCCATGATGAATAAATCCAGTAAAAAAGGGCACAAAAACACAGAGCAAAAAAGGGCACGTGTATACTGAAAGGATGGCCACCAGAGGCGCAGCAGTCGGCAGCATGGGATGGAGTAGTAGTAGTTGCTGCCCACTCTGTGGGTCGGCTCCCCTCTTGTGGGGATTTTGTAGTGGGAGATTTCTATTGGCAAGCGGTTCGTGGTAGTGGTCTCACTCGCCATAGTGTTCATACCGACACCCTCTTGGAGGGTGAGCGAGTCAGTTGTACTGACCTTTTCTTTATTTTATTTATTCTCTGGTATGTGTTAGTACATTTACCTTAGAAATAATGGATTAAAGGATATTTCGCGCAGCGACACGAACTGAGCCCAGAAATATATTGTCAATTTAAAAATATTCATTCACATTACGTGTCCGAGAGTATAATGCTGAAAATAAGACCTGGGCTAATCAATGGGAAAATTAGAAAAATTTAGTTCCACTAAATGAGTCATGCAAATTATTTTACTGATCAAAGGACAAAATTAGTTTAATTACACACTGCTATTAAAGAATATTGACAGCTTAATGTATTATTTATCGGCTGTAGGAGCACAGTTCAATATGTTGGGTTAAGACTTGAGTGGCAGCAAAGCCATCTTCAAAATGTTTATGCTGTCACGAAGCTTGAGTTGAGAATAAAATTAGAATTTGTACTCATGGGTATATATTTAACTTACTTTGCAAAATAATTATATCTGATACCTTAAGCAAATCTACTCAATTCTAATTTGATTTATTTAATTACTATAACATGTTTGAAAGGAAATATTATTTATTGATAGGCAATTAATCTGGCACCTGCTTATGACAATATTTCCATAACGAACAATGAATGAAGAAATTAGGCCAGTAGTTCATGGACCAACTGTATGTGTAGTTACATGTTAATGTGTGTGGCTATTACAGTATAGTAGTGCCTCTAGTTACGAAAATAATCCGTTCCGAAGCGGCCTTTGTAACCTGATTTTTTTGTATCTAGAACTACGTTTTACATGTAAACTGCCTAATGCATTCCAAGCCCTACAAAAACACCACAGTACATTTTTATAATAAAGCTAAATTGACCAATAAACAATGGAATACAACAACTTGGACCATTCAATACCTAACATAACCATGACTGTACCTGTAAATAAAGTGTATTAGTGTACAGGGTACAAGAAATACTTCACATACATGTACGTACATATGTAGTAAAATGTGGAACCTTACCTTTTGAGTGAGGCGATGTCCGAAAGTGGTGACAGAGGAGGAGGACAAACGGCAGAAAACATGAACACTTAACTTTACAATACACATTAAAAGATTGCAGAAAACATTTAACACATAAACTTTACGAAACACATTAAAAAATGGCAGAAAACATTAACACTTCTTGATTATCTCCATCTTCGTCTCCATAGAAAGCATCCTCTTCTTTCCGTGAACTTCAGCAACATTCTTGGGACCCATAGCTAATAACTTAAGTAATTAAGTTCACACACAACACAATAAAGTCTTACAGTACAACAAAAGCGAAATCACTAACACGAATTTACGTTAATGAACTAAATCTACGTGAACAAACAAATTCCACGTGTGTACGATAACGCTGCCGAAACAAATGGTTGAGGAACTCCCTTACGTAGATGCATGATGGGATAGTTGCTGACCAATAGGAGAGCAGGATCTTACGGCAGTAACTAGCATCATCTTTGCCTTCGTAACCTGGATTTTTTGTACATAGGGACTTTCATATGTAGGGGTATGACTGTATATACAGTTACCCATCATGTTCTTTGGTAAGCCACAAGATGAGCTAAGGACAAGTGGCTGCTAATGACTTGGTGTATAGCAAACACAAAGTTGTAGGCTATGCTGCCTGTGAAACAGAAGTTGGTAACACAATCAAAGCATATTTACCAAATAAGAGTACAGGCAGTCCCAGGGTTACGACGGGGGTTCCGTTCTTAAGACGCGTCGTAACCCGAAAATCGTCGTAAGCTGGAACGACGTTGTTGAAAACATGTCCACAGAGAAAATTTCACTAATTTGCAATTTTTCTTAGGGCCGTATCTCTAAAATTATCACTAATTTACTTTTTTCATGTGCAATGCTGTGTATTCACAAATTACTGTATATTTTCATTAAAATACAAGAGAGAGAGAGAGAGAGATTACATAAAACCATTAAATTCATTGACCATTGTATGGCATTGTTACTTTCCCAGCTCCGAGTGTCACTGGAGTTATGAGGTAGGGAAATTGATACAGAAAAAGACGAAGGGAAGAATTTTCTTTTGAAATTAGTTATTGTATTATTACTACTTCTATTATTATTATTACTATTTGAAAATATAATAAACACGTGCATCTACCATAAAAATTCTCTCATCTCAGTAAGAAAGAGGAATTATCCTTACAAATGAAATGGAAAGGTCCTTTTCATCTCTTTAAAATACGACCATTATGAATTTTGTAATTAAAGTTTTATTATTATTATTATTATTATTATTATTATTATTAAATAACTGAAATTATCAATAAACATTTTACATACTAGTACCATAAAAATTCTTTCATCTCGGTAAAAGAGAGAGAGAGAAGAGAGAGAAATGTTTATCTCTCTCTGTTATCAAAAAATCAAAAAATACTTTATAACGCTTCCAGCGAAAGAGAGGGAGGAGTTACCACTATGACACATTATTATCTTGTGTGGCAAAAAAGAGAGAGAGAGTGAGTTAACCTTAATTAAAAGTGACATGGATAGATTAGTACGTATTGTATTTCTTTAAAATACTATCACATATGAATTTTGTAATTACAGATATTATTATTATTATTTGAAAGTATTAAAAACTAATAGTACAAGTACATAAAAAATCTCGTCTCTCAGTAAATGAGAGAGAGAAAGAGGGGGGGGGGGGGGGGGGGGGGGGGAATTTCATGAACACTTGATTGCAACACAGCAGCTCTTCCCCCTCCTGGCTGTCACAGAACTTGAATATATCTGACAGTTTTTAGTACCTGGAGTTCGAGAAAAGGTTACTGAAAGAAGACTGGGATATCCTTCATTCTTCCATAATTTTTTAAATATATAAGCTAAAATCTTACTAATTTACTATGGTATTTTCTTTAATGAATTGATATTATTGCTGTATAAATTAATATTAATATTTGAAAATAGTAAATCATTTATTTATCATACAAAAAAACATATATCTTTGTAGTAGAGAGAGAGAGAGAGAGAATTATTATTTTTATTATATCATTTCAACTTATTAAACTTACTAATACAGTATTAATCAAAATTAATATTTGAAAATTAGTAAATCATTTTTGTATTATAAAAATGTATTTAGTCATGAAAATAAACATCAAAATACACTAATTAGTGATTATTTTTGTCGGAAAATACAAAGAGAGAGAGAGAGAGAGAGAAACTATGGTTTTTATATCCAAGTCTAAGTAGAGTATAAATGGATTCTTTAAGTGAAATAATGTTTCAATGATATTTTGCTGTTTTGTATTAAAGGATATGTATACTGTTTGAGAATGCGTTCCTTATCCTTGACTATGGTTACCATACAGTTTAATAGCGTAAATTAATTTTTATGCGCCCTCCGCTCAAGAACTAGTCTGCGTATGAGGTATCGTTAAAAAGCATAAAAAACCGTTGTAACCTTGGAATTTGTGTTGTAATCTAACCAGAAACTTAGTTTTGTTAATTATGTATACTGGAAACAAGCAATGATTTTTTCATTATTTGCGCTTTTGGACTGTTATAAACTGCGCATACCAAGCTAGTGTATTCATTCGCTCGGAAACTAGTTCCGCATATGAGACGTCACTAAAAAAATTCAAAAAATACAACATAAAAAGTGTCGAAAATCATCATAACCTCAAAATTTTTGTTGTAATCTAACCAAAAACTTATTTTTATTAATATACTGTGCTAAACTATAAAGGATTCTTATCACAGTATGCGTTTTTTAAAAGCGTCGTGAACTCGGAGCGTTGGAAGCGTCAGCGTCGTAACCTCGGAACAAGCGTCGTAACCCAGGGTGGATTTTTCAATGAATATTTAAGAAAACGCGTTGTAACCCAGGGTGGATTTTTCAATGAATATTTAAGAAAAAGCGTCGTAACCTCGGAACGTCGTAAGCAGGAGCCGTCGTAACCCGGGGACCGCCTGTAATGTTAATTGAGTAACGTTTTTGTGCATAACACATACTACACTGAAGTTTGATCTTATAGTTAAAGTAACAAAAACCTTTAGTGACATGGTTATCTTTTTACCCCCCCCCCCCTCTCTCTCTCTCTCTCTCTCTCTCTGCATTACTTTTTGGAATTTGTGTGTTCCTTTCTTCCTTTGCTAGGTTGACACTTTTCATTAAGTCATCCCTTTGATAAGAATCATAGTTGACGTTAGTAGTCCATTGTCTTCATGACGCTATTGTTTTTAGGGACAATATCAACTGAGGGAAGTAATCCATGTGATGATAACATAATAGTGAGTTGCTAATGAAATACTGTTTATGATGGTAATTAATCTAGCTTCCTTTTACAGTAACTCTGTTCGTATTCACTTTCTTACATCTTACTTTCCCTCATCTCCTAACAATTGATTTATAGTGCAACTGCAAGGTTTTTTTCCTGTTACACTTTTCAAATCTTTTTATGGCCTAAACCCTATATTCTATTCTAATTAATCTTGCAATCTATCTACCACATATGCCGGTATGCAGCAATATACCATTAACTTACACAAGATTAGGTTCCAGACCCTCACGCAAGAGAAATTTTCGTGTAAGTTTGGCATGGTCTCTAAGAATGCTAATAAATGCTTACTTTTTGAATTTGAACAATAAATATGACACTAATCATGCTCTTTAAGTACTATTAATATAACTTTTAAATGAAATTAAAGTTACTGTAATTTCATAAAAGTTAGCTCTATACATTACCCCTAAAAAAACAAATAGTACATACTAAATTGTTAGTAAAAATATAGGAGTGTGAGGATTACATACGTAATATTTCTCTCTTCTTTCCCACTTCCGACCAATCTAATTTTCAGAGGTCTTC
This sequence comes from Macrobrachium nipponense, assembly GCF_015104395.2. Classification (NCBI taxonomy): domain Eukaryota; kingdom Metazoa; phylum Arthropoda; class Malacostraca; order Decapoda; family Palaemonidae; genus Macrobrachium; species Macrobrachium nipponense. The sequence continues at coordinate 110,484,139 of NC_061107.1, forward strand.
TCAACATCATTTTTAAGAAATTCTCTTTCTCCTTGTTCTCAAATACCAATTCTTGAACAAAAAGTGCTTTTTATTTGGACTAATGCAACTCTTAGTTATGTGTCTTAGAACGGTGCATTTATAGTTCTAGATGGTAAAGGTAACATTAGATCAATTTAAAAAAAACTCTATAGCCAACTACAAATGAGAGAGGGAGAGAAAAGTTGTCCCGACTTAAGAGAGAGAAATTATTTATAAATTATTAGATATTATTATTGTATTTAAGCTTATTAATCTTATTAATATTTGAAAATATTAACCCTTTAACGCCGACTGGACGTATTAAACGTCGACGAAAATTGTCTGTTGGGTACCGAACCGACGTATGGTAAGTTGATGAAAAAAAGTTTTTTAAAAACTCATAGAAAAAGTTATAGGCCTACTAAGTGAAAACTTTTGAATCACACACCTTGGGGGATGCTGGGAGCTCATGGATCAAGCTGTTGTTTTGTTTATAATCGTTACCCAGGCGCGCAAGCACGAATTTCTTTCTTCTTGCACTAAAAACCATCAGCGACACATCTCAGAAATGATTTCGTCACTTTGACAAAATTTTTACACCATTTTATATTAGCCGTTACACAGAGCATTATACAGGCAGTCCCCGGGTTACGACGGTGTTGGCTTATGACATTCCAAGGTTACGACGCTTGTCAACAGACGTTATTTCCAGGGTTACGACGCATGTTCCAGGGTTAAGACGCATGTTCCAGGGTTACGACGCATGTTCCAGGATTACGACGCCCACAATGCTCATCTGGGAGATGAAATATGACACCAAAAATGCAAAATAATCAATATTTGAAGGTTTTTTTTATGAAGAATGCCATAAGAATGCAGTTTACATAGTTTTCAATGCACCCAAAGCATTAAAAGTAAGGTTTTCTTAGGATTTTTGACGATGTTCCGGCTTACAACGGTTTTCGGCTTACGACGCGTCTCAAGAATGGAACCCCCGTCGTAACCCGGGGACTGCCTGTATATGAAAATGTGCGCAATTTCATGTAGAATACAACAACAAACAACTCATGGTTGTAGCTTTTGTCAGTTTTGAAATTTTTTCATATAAATAACGATGTGCCAAAATTTCTACCTTCGGTCAACTTTGACTCTACCAAAATGGTCGAAAAACGCAATTGTAAACTAAAACTCTTATATTCTAGT